>NC_056736.1:251561574-251771574 GCF_019279795.1 Protopterus annectens | reverse complement strand
TGTGAATATCATAATAATGTTGGTATATACTGCTCCTAAAGGCATTTTTGTTTTTTTCTGATGTAAAAACTCAGACATTGAGAGGATAGAGCCAGATATACAATAGCTTTACTGCTATAAGAAACCTTCTCATGAATAGTGTATCTCCCATAATTAGGAATGTAGATCTCTTTGTCTTCACTTATATACTGGCACTGCATACAATAGCCACATTTTGACATGCTTGCCCCTCTACTAGGGTCTTGTTTATGTCATTCCAACATATTTTTTATACTACAATCCCTTTTGTATACTGTTCTAGGGGACAGCCCTATCAATTGAAGCTGTTCTGTGTCGGTACAAAAAATATTCCAATTATGTTTGATAATATTACTGATATTGTAAAAATGGTGATTAAATCTGAATATGGCTGATTTGCTAAAATATTCATTTCTCCCTTTGTTTTGTTTGTCCTGTAGCCCCCCCCCCATTCCAAGTAAGGGGACAAAATATCCACTAGACCTTTTTTGTATTACTTCATGTAAGATGTTGCCCACATAATTTACTGGATACCCTCTTTTAAGATCCCAATTTGTTCTAAAAAAATCATTATATTCAGATACCATTCTGGACAGCCGCACCCCTTGCCCCTTAGCTAGTGATTTCTTTTTGTGGAGGGGATGACAGCTGTCATAATGTAGAAGGCTGTTTGAGTAAGTGGGCTTGCGAAATATAGTGGAAGTAAATGTTTTTTTAGTTCCATCCTTTCTGATAGTAATATCCAGGTAATTGACTTCCATATTGCTAGTAGCATATTTAAACTCTAGGAAATCAGTACTCGTTTTTAAAAATTCCAAGAAGTTCTCAAATTAAGTCATGTCTTTATTCCACAAGATAATGATGACGTCAAGGTAACGACCATAGAAAGTCCAATAATTTACGAAGGGACTCTTAAATATTATATCCTTTCCCAAAAAGCCAGTACAATATTGGCAAAAATGGGGGCACATGCTGCCCCCATTGCCACCCCTTTTATTTGTTTGAATAACTGTTGTTCAAATGTAATAATGTTAGTATCTAGCACTAATTCCATTAATGTTATAATGGTTAAAATGCAATTATGGTGTAAGGTAGTGCACTGGCAAAGGTATTGGTAAAACCAATCTATGCCTATATCATGTGGTATAGCTGAAAATAAATCACATATGTCAATAGTAATAAATATCAACCTGTCATTATACATTTCACTGGTGACTTTAGAAAAAAAAATCCCAGGATTGGTTTGTGTGGTGCAGTGCTTTATTTAGAAAATGTTTAGGTACAGCCCAGGATTCACAGAGATGTGCTCCTGGGTGTCAAACAGCTTGCACTGCAAGAAGACAATACGGTGCTGTGTAAAATAGACATGAAGAGCTGAGTAGGGACATATTACATGACTAGGCAGATATCTGCACTTTAGGATGGTGTTCAGAACAAAAGGGAAACATTGTAAGTAAAACACATAAATGTAGCAGACTGTATACATAGTAGGGCAACTTACTCTCTCTCTCCCTTCTGCAAGCCTCAAGAGAATAGATATGAAAGCTGTTAGCAGGTAATTTGAGTAGGTATCTGCTGTGGTAAGCCATTACTATATGCTACACAGGAACAACATACAGCAGATAGGAAAGAATGGTCAAGTAGTGCCCAGCTGGGCACTTTATTAGTTCTGTAAGTTGGGTATAAAGGAAAACCGAAAAAAGTGCGAAAGGGGGTTGGCAAACAGAGAAGTATACAGTAGGAACATATAAGGGGAAAATAGGTATGAAGAAGTAGGATACTTTTTGTGAGGAGAGAGCCACTGTATATTTATGTGTGTGTGTGTGTGTACATTTACATATACATATACCACACACACACACACACACACACACACACACACACACACACACACACACACACAAAGTGGAAGGGAGAAAGGTACAATCTGTTAGGAGAGGGAGGGTACGGAGTTGGGGCACAGAGACACACATGAAACAAGACAGAAACTGAGACAGTTGTGCACACACACTAGGAAGCGGGCAAGCCTGTCAACTATCCAGATTTCCACAGATTGTCCAGATTTTTGATAAATATTTTTGGCATGTCCCTTACTAAATTTGTGGTTTTCTGTCAAATCAGATATGACTGAAGTCACTAAATAATGACATTTGTTTGAGTTTCAGAGTTGATATCCCTTGGAAAATTCATGCCAACACAAATCTTGTTATTCTAGTAACTTTCTAAGTTTATAAGAGCATTAGTTAAAATCTGTCCCTATTTTTAGGGTCTTTGCCCCCCCCTCCCCATTATTTTAGGCTTTGTCCAGATTTCTTTCATTAAGAGATTGAGAGGTATGAAAGGAGGGATCAAGGGATACATAGAATCAGACAAACAGAGGCAGAAAAATAGCTGGGGATATGGTGGCTCATGGGCTGCATGCCAGCTACCAACCATTCCAGAGGAATGCTAGTAGGAATCAATAGATGGAGGTCCAATGTCTGGTTGGCCAGTGGTATGGGCCATATCAGCTTCTGGTGGCCTGGTGACATGGGTCTATGAACTCAGCTACTGGAGGTACAGCAACCCAGTTTATCAAATGCATAGTCAGCTGCTGATTTTTCTTCAAAATGTTGAAAGTAAAAAAATGTTAAAATCTATTTTATGCAAGGGGCAAGCCTCCCAGCATCCCCCTCTGCTAATTATGTATACAACTCTGGGATTGCACAACAGTGAGGAAAGGGCAAATTTTACGTTCAGCATTTTGTACTTTTGACACTTTGCACCTTCAACATGTTGTACTTTTGACATTTTGAAGGGGAACCCAAATGCTGAGTTCCCTCCAGAATATTGAAAGTGCAGCATGTTGAAGGTACAAAATCTACTTCATGTCGCAGCTCCAAATGAGCCAGGGCAGGCCAAGCAGCAGTATTTAGTCTAGTTCTAAGGGGTAGGCTACCTGCCAGTGAGGATCCAAAATGCCTCCTGGCAATTCAGTCCTACCCCAGTCATCAACTTCAGTTACAGCCTTAGCCAGGCCAGTAGTGAGTGGCATCTGATGTGCCTGTGGCAGTAAGGTTTTATCATGATCTATATAAGTGTGACACAAAAGAAAGGGTGCTACTAGTGATGATGATCCACAGCTGGTAGATGATATATAGTACAGGTGATGACATAGAAGTCCACTAAACTCTTTGTGCTGAAAGTCCTTGCTGCCTCCTGCATCAACTGGCAATATTCTCCTCCTGTTTTGTTGATGCCAGAAAGCAAAAGAGGTACATGAGCCATCACATGTAGTCTGCAGTTCAACATGTATGTGCAAGCAAGCAGAAACCTGAGAGGATACCAATAGCCTGAAGCAGCTGTTACACTGACACATGTATGTGCAGTGAAGCAGAAGTGGGAAATGGTGCCTACAGCTTGAAAATAACCTACACTATGACATATTTGCACAATGCAACAGAAGCAGGAAATAATGGTGACAGTCTTACATAGACATAATCATGATGTTCATCATTAGATGACTGCTGGGTATTCTAAGCTGTATAAGATGCCCTGCAAAGTATTAGACAAACCAGTCAGCTTTCAAAGCTTTAGGGCACCTTCCACATGCCCAAGACACTGCCCTGTGTGAGGGAAGCAAGATGAAGTCAGTGGCTAGGGTGCTAAAACGTCAGACGTTTCTTGCCACCAAAGTCAGTGCTCCCCTGTGGGCTTCAGGTGATTAGCTATCAGCTAGTACATCTATAAGGCTAGGCAGATAAGTAACCTGTTGCAGACTACTCTTTTCGAAGAGGTTTCTCAGAAAAAGGAAACAAAAAACTAGACAGTTTTCTATTTCCAAGATCCATAGAGAAGATTGGCTAGGCTTTGTTAAGAGATCATTTCAAACCTTTCAGTATTTTAATGCTGAGATCTCTCCTCCTTTTAAAATATTTTCCTTTCTCTCAGATACTCATCCTCAGTTGGAGAGACTTTATTAAGAATGTAACTATGTTTCTCAAGTTTCCTCTGTTCATAATGGGGAATATGACTCTGTGGAAAGTTATTCTTCAGAGTCCCCTCCTGAAATGTTGTCTTTTTCTGATACTGTAGCCAGAATGAATAACTTCTTTCAGTGTAGAATAAATCCAGAATCTTAATAACGATTTATGATGTGTTACAGATGATTTTTTTCTCAACTTGCACCTATTTGTTCTATGTTGCCAGCCTTAGAAGATGCTCTTTTGGCAGCCACCAGTTTACCCAATAGTCAGTCACATGCCACTGGAAAAACTGAGCTTTTCAACAAGTTTGATTAAAGGGGAAGGTTAATTAAGGGGGTTACCCAGATTCTTCAACCATCTTATCAAAGTCAGAAACATTTTTCCAGTTCAGGCTCCACCTTCAGGAATAAGTATAAAATTTCCTAGCAAGGGACTTTCAAGATGGCTTCACACTGCTCAAAAGTTTCATTTCCGCTCTCCCAGTGTGAAAAAAATAAACTGAGAGATAAAGGCCAGTAACTCTGCCAGTGTTAGTCAATTCAGTTATTGGCTAGTAAGTACACTGACCATGCCACCAAAGAAGAGAAAACATTGACTGTGAAGAATCTTGCTGCTGTTTAGCAAAAAAGCAGTTCAAGCTCCAGCTTTGATGCAAGGCATGTCTTCCAGTAGTCTAGAGAAAAAAAATCAATCAAATGTGCTCAGAGCTGATTAAAATAAATAAAACATTGAAGGAGCACATTGACTAACAAAAGGCTGGAAAAAATGGAAGAAGCTTTAAAGAACTATTTAGATGAACTGATGAAAGTGCAAAAATCAGAGGTCGAAATGAAGAAAAGGCTGGCTGAATATTAGACTGCTCAAGAAAAGCTGTTTCAAAGAATGGTAGTCAGAGGACTGAGCATGTAGGGAAAACCTGACATTTTCTGCTCTAGTAGAGATAACGGAAAGAACAGACTGTATCCATTTTATAAAAGCACAAGCAAATGGATTGGTATTCCACAACAGGATTTGTTAACTGAAAGGGCACATTGTGAGGATGATCTAAACCTAGCCATGAAAAAACAGCCAAGACCTGTATTAGTAAAGATGCAATAAAACTAGCAAAGAGTTGATCTTGACAAAACTGTAGCAACAGGGGAAAGTTAAAAATGAAAGACAGTAGAACATTTGTGGGAAATGATTATTCACTGTACACTATACAGAACAGAAGCAAATTTATTCCAGCAATCAGGGAAAAGAGATTCAAACTGCTGTATCCATATATCTTCAGAATATTTTTCCTGCAGGATCAAAGTAATTTTTGATGCAGAACAGCCTAAGGAGGAAATGCAAAAGTTTCTCCAACAAAAAGTGAGCCATCAAACCGAAGGGGACTCTGTTTCTCATTCTTCTGTTAATAAAGTTCGCAGAGAGATCTTGCCAGTGAAACATTTTCAAATGTTCCAAAGGAAAATGCTTGAGAGACAGAAAAAAGCACAGAACTATCTAGAAGAGTCGGGAGTACATTGGACTTGAATCAGAGTCTAGGGTTGGAAGATGGAGATTAACAGGAAGAAGATTAGTAACACTACAAGTAGTGAATAAATGTTAGATTATAAAGCATCAGTCATTTGTGAAATATGGATGTACAAAGAAAAAAGTACAAATATTACACTTTTGTTGACTTTGTTAAACTTGTGGGGGACTAAAAAGCATATGCCCCACATCATGTCATTAGGTAACTGTGTAAGTAAAAGAATTTGTGATCTTAACAGTATTTGTATAAAACATTTCATGATATAAACTGCATATTACATAATAAAGCATTTTCAGTGATTGCTGTATGTGATAAAGATACTAAAATAAACAAGTGCCTTTTTGCCTTCTTTTTTAGTTTTAAGAAATGTAGGTATTGCAATGTAAAAAGAGAAGAAAGGATGGACAAAAGCATGTTTAAGTTAAGGTGTAATATTGCGTTTTTGTGGGAGGATGGGTGTAAAAGTGCATAGATCATAATATGAGTAGAGTTGATATTTTTTCTCTTTTATTTTGTATAAGTGAATGTCTGGATTAAGGCCCCTGGCTCACTCTAATAACAGGTTTTTAGTGTAAACAAGTGAATAAGAGAAGCCTGAATGTTAAGTAAAGTTTACCCTTAGGAAATAAATGTCCAGTGTGAGTTTAGAGGTCTGCATCTAAGGGCAGCTGTACATTTTGTTCTTATGTTTCCACAGAAACAAGTTGACTACAGGGGCAAGTAGTAAAAGCCAGAGAACCTTTTTAAGGCTAAAAGTTAATGTTTTCTAGAAGCATATAGGCTATTTTGCATATCTGGGAGGGGAATAAAGATATGACAAAACAGACAGCAATTAGTGTAAGTAGGTGCACAGGCTGTAACATTCATCTTAGCATTGTTAACCTTAATTTTAAGTTAGGTAATGCCTGTGCATTTAGCAACAATTGTTCCTATCAGGAGGGTTAAACTTCTTTATTTGAAGATGTGCATAGTTTTGTGTGTATGTGTGTGTTTGTTTTAAGTTAATAGGCTATGAGGGTGTTTTTATGTGTTTTTTAAGGTTTTCATTAAAGCATAAATTCTTGTAAAATGTGACATAGGCTCAAATGGAGATGACAAGAAATAGCTGTATAAAAGATCGTCCTGCTAAACATTAGTGGATGCATGAAACACAAAAGCTGGAAAAGACATTTTAAAAAGCTGTCATATATAATAGGTGGGAATAATAACTTCTTCTCATAATGGGCACACTATCTATATTATTTTGGAATAAGAATGGTCTCACAGGTATCGACAAAAGGAAAAGAGTATTGAATTATATTAAGAAATGTATAGTACAAATAGCAATGCAACAGGAGACACATTTGGAAAGAAGTGAGATGGATATTCAGCAGAGTATCAGGCATAAATTAAAGGGGTGCAGTTATACTAATTGTTAATGGAGCCTGAGTAGTTACAGAAGATGGAAAAAAAATGATAATAATGGTAGATTTGTGGTGGCAAGGGGCTACTGGCAAGGGAGGAAGGTTATAATGGCATGTATTTATAGTCCACCTAAAACCACTATTACGATGCTTAACAAAATTTGGGGAAAAATAATTAGCTTTCATCAGGGAATATTACTTACAGATGGGGACTGGAATTTGATTTGCAACAGTGAGGAAATATCTGGGGGTCTAGAAGGCTAAAATATAACAAAATAGAGAGTATAGTTCTGAAGAAATTTATGAAAATATGTGGTATGGAAGACATGAATTTAATGGTAGGAACTCAGAGAAAATGTTCATATTATTTCCCAAGGTACAATAATCAGGTTCGCCTAGACAGAAATTATATTTCCCATGAATGTGCACATTTAATTGAAAGCTTTGACACACATCCAATAACAATTTAGATCATGTGCCAAAACAACTAAGATAAAAATGCAGGGTAATGAATTAAAAATGAGATGCTGGTGCTTCCGCTCCTACTTGTTAAAAATAGAGGAATTTAAGGAATGGGTAGTGGAAATTATTAAAATATTTTTAGGGAAGACAGAAATTTCTTTGAAAGTTATACCTAGTGAGTTGGATAAAATGAAAAGGGAGTTTAAAATAGGGTAGAAATAAAAGAAAAAAGTATATGATTAGAAGTAACAGGCATTATTTAGAAGGGTTGACAGAGGTTAAAGTATTGCAGACTAAAGGGCATCTCACAGAACAAGAAGAGGTGCAAGTGTAGAGTGCTAAAGAGAAAATAAAGGAGTATCTAAATAATATCCATGAGTTTAGAAAGATTGCTGTTTTTTGATAGTAACTCCATAGCACAAAAACTTTTAGCATTAAGACTTAGGCAACAGAAAGTAGAAAGAGTTGTTGCTAAACCTAGGGAGTCTATAACATGAAAAATAATCAGAGATCATGTGTAGATATTAGAGATATTTTGGAAATTTTATGAAAATTTGTGTAAAGTAGAGAAATTTGGAAATCAAGAAAGAACACAAATGTAAATATTTATGGAAGACTTAAGGATGCCAAGAGTAAAGGTAAATGAGGCTCAGCAATTAACACTTAAGTTAGGAGGAGATGAGATACAAATGGTGATGTACAATATGCAGGAAAGTCTCCACAAATATATGTTATTCCTGTGGAAGTTTTGAAGTTAAAAGGGAAGAAAGTGTTAAATATCTGGAAGGGTTTTGTTTAACAGTATTTTAAAGGAAGAGGAAGCACCAATGTCCTGGAAGAAAGCTGTGGTGGCTGTAATACCTAATGATGGTGAAGACCATCAGTCCCAACTTCTTATATACCCATTTCAATTTTAAATCATGATTATAAAGTGTTTATGTCTATAATAGCTAAAAGAATGACAAAGATGTCGCCAACATTGATAGATATGGATCAATGTGGTATTGTGGAAAGAAGGCAAACTGACAACATTAATAGAATAGTGATGATCGAGAGGGAAGAAGAGTGTAAGAAAATGCTGTTTTTGTTGTTGGGTCTTGATGTGGAGAAAGCATTCAGCAGAGAAAGCTGGAATTTTATGAATAGGGCAATGAAATCATTTACATTCTTTAATACAATAATAAGGTTAATTAGGTGGATTTATGAGGGATGGGAAGAAAAAAAATAAAGTGAGGGTTCCTCTCTGACAAGTTGTGTCTGAACAAAAGAACCAGTCAGGAGTGTCCTCTTTCCTCTCTTCATATTAGAGCCATTAGCAAAGAAAATACAGTATTTAGAAATTCAAAGATATAATTGGTGTTGCAATCAAGAAAAGTTGGCTTTATTTGCAGAAGATATTATTTTGTACGTGATAAAACCAGAACATGACATCACAGTGTTGTAGAACATCTTGACACAGTTTCAAGTCTTTTGGGGATATAAAATTAATGAAGATAAAACGAGACAGCTTCAAACAATATTATGTAATGCTGGATTGATGATAATTATATAAAAGAATATATGTGATGTGTAATGTTTGCACCTGGGAATATTTTAATATTTTTTATATAAATGTATGTTTGCATATGTCTTAACTGATAGTTCAGTAAATGTGTTAAAAATGTGCCTTGCAGCCCAGATTGAGTATCCCTTCCATTAATAGGATCACAGAAGGTTACCAGGCTAATAGCCCTAGAGTCTTTAAGTTTAGCCATTCATGCCCCAGTTTTCCAAATTATCAACCCACAGACTAAAATGCCTTTGGTATAGGTCTGTGCCTTAGGGCATTTACAATCTGCCCCATCCATAAGGGATACAGGTGACAAGCCACAGGCGAATTTGCAATTTCCCATCCACTGATTCAAATTGCATTTGATTAGTATTAGGGAAGAGCTCTGCCTCACATGGATGAGGAGTCTGTTGCAGAGAAGGACTAATCTCTGAGTGACATACTTATTCCTCCAACATGTTTTATTTATGTCACAGCCAAGGTTTAGAGCAGGTAATTCTAGTGCTTTTTGTTTGTGAATGTGGAGTAGATCCATCAGGTCATGATTGAAGAATGCCTTGTAGGTTAAGCATAGATCACAACATTAATAGAACAGTAATGATCCAGAGAGAAGCAGAATATATGAAAATACTACTTATGTTGGTGGGTCTTGATGCAGAGAAAGCATCTGATAGAGAAAGATGGAATTTTATGAATAGGGCAGTGGAAGCATTTGCATTCTCTGATACAATCATATCATCCTGCCAAATATTAGTGGAGGCATGAAACACCAAAGCTGGAAAAGATATTTAAAAAAGCTGTCATATATAATAAGTGGGAATAATAACTTCTTATCATAATGGCCACACTATCCATATTATTTTGTAATCTAAATGGTCTCACAGTTCACAGTTAAAGATGGTGGCACCTTGTGTAACAGCAGCCTCTCTGGCTCCCTACATGTTGTGTGTGTTTTTGTGTTAAATTTGTTTGAGTTGTTGAGTTGTCATCTGTCTGTGGAGTCCTTTTTACTTAGTATGATGTGAGGCTGTCTGTGGCTGTGATTCCCGTTGGATCTGCTACATTTTTTGGGGGAGTTATTGTGCTGGCTGAGGCTGTTCAGGCCTTCAAGTGACGAGCTGTGCTGGATGCGGTTGGTGGTGGCCTGATTTCTGTATGCTGAGTTCTTGGACTGGAAATGGAATTTTTGTTGTTTGGAAGGACCGGTCTGTTTTTTTGGTGTCTTAAGTGGTAATGTAGATGATGTTGGTGAAGACCGTGGATGATGTGATTGCATAAAGAACGTTGAACTGGTATGGCCGTTCAGGCCTTCAGGTGGTGGCAGTTATGCTGGATGGTGAGGACTGTGGAGAGAACGTTGAACTGGTATGGACAGTCAGACCTTCAGGTGGCAATGGTAGTGCTGGATACAGGTAGTGGAAACCTGACTTTTTATGTATCGGTCTGACTGGTCTGGAGTCTGAGGTTCTGTTGATCGAACTGGGAGTTTTGGATTTTGGCAGTGTTGGAATGGAGTTGGAAGTTGTGTGGAGAGATCGGATAATTGTGCATGGAAGAGGGTACTTGTGCCTTTGGTTGTCAGTGTCAGACTCTGCTGTTTTTGTGCTTGTTTTTTCTTGTTTTTGTGTTTATGTTGTATAGGTGATATATGTCTGCTGTATATGAGCTTATTATGTGTATGTGAGTTTTGAGAAATGTAATATCTGATGTTGTCAATCCTCATTCATTCTTGATGAATGGGACTCAGTTCTGACCCCTTGGAACCAGCTTGGCCATTATACAGCTCGTGCTAGCCAAAAAACTGTTGCGCTAAGACTCTACCCATAATATCCCTCTCTCCATTACCTCAGATCTCATTTGCCGGTCTGATAACAAGACATGTCAGCCAATATTCTTCAGCTAAGTGCTTTAATTTGATCTATATATCTATATATATTCCCTTAAAACTTGCTCTCTAAATTTTAGAATACTTTATTTCCTTTTTCTATTGTATTATTTAGTGTAGTGTGTCTGTCTAAGTCAGCTCTACACTTTTTACCTAATGGTATTCTTTATTACCATTACTGGTAATTTTTCCTTCCCCTCTCCCCTTTTACCTCTTCAGTAATCTCTTTTGATTCCATTGCTGGTATTTTCCCTTTCTGATTACCTTTAGAGGTATTTCTGCCTACCACTGTCAGTAGGTTTTCTTTCCTGTCCTTTATGAGTGTGTGTGTGATCTCTTTAAAATGGTGGAGAAGTAGAAGGCACATCTGTTTTTAAGCAGTGCCGTGATTATGGAAGAAAGATGCCCAATTCAGGGCATCTTTCAAAGTACATTGGTTGGGTGCGCCCCATCTAGAAACTAATTGTAAGATCTGCCAATGTTTTAGTTCTAGAACCTTGGCAGAGCACTGGAATACGTTGATTTTAAAGGAGTTATTAAAATTCACTTTTGAAGAAGCCCTCTCTAAGCCAGAGTCTTCTAAATTTGAACAGAAAAAGAGAAGTCGTGCAGTACTGAGCTCACCATCGGCACTGGATTCCAAAAGGCCTCAGTTTCCAGATCCTTCAATCTATTCATAACTGAAGAGTAAGGTCCCAAAGCTAGTTGTGAAACAGCCTTTGGCACCGACAGTCATGACCCCCTCAGTACCAACAGTTTCTGTACCGATCGTGACAACCTCGGCACCGACAGCTTCATCAACACCAACCTTGACAGTCTTGGCACCAATTTCATCAGTACTGACATCTTTTAACCTCCCACTTGGGTCTGACTTCTCCATCTGCTCTGCAGCATATGGTGCCAAAGCTCAAAGCATTTGCACCTCCTAGAACAAGATACCCCTTCTATAGACCCCTTTTTGGGTCAACTCCCCAGTCCAATCATGGATAGGACTGTGTCTCCCTTGGGGATGTCAGTCTGATCAACCAAAAGTCTTTCTGAGATAGACGTGATGAGATTAGTGTATCATCTTTTGGTTGCCAGGGGTCTTCCCACTCCTGCTCAGACCTCCTTCCCTCTTGGAGTTGAGGTCTATTCTCCCAGGACTCCTCCTGATCTTCCTCCTCTGACCTGTCTTTTAGGTTCAGAGCCCAGCACTTTGATAACCCCGGTTCCAGCTGCTATGATGCCAATAGAAGCTCCTTCTTAGGTACCTGGATCAGCTCTGATGTCTTCTGCTCCCATGGTACTGATAGACTCTCAGGGCAGCAGTCGGCTGTCAGTTAGGAGGGCTCCAGTATGGTACCACTTGTGTGTTCAGGGCCATCCTTGGCTCTCAGAACCTTGGCAGTTTCAGACTCTTCCTCAACTCCTGTTTTGAAGGATGGTCTGTTGGGGCGGGGTGTGACCCGGGTTTCCTAGGTTGTCTTTCTTGGTTCTGGGCTCCCATGCCTCATCAAGTGGGCCTGCCCTCCAGATCATAGAGAGAGCTTTAGCCTTGGCAGTGTCTCAGCTGGCCCCTTCTACTTTGGAGTGTCACATATTTGTACCTTCTAGATCACAGCTGTCACCATCTCTCATGTTGGCACGCCAGGCACTGAAACAGCAAGATATTCCTGTTCAGGGCCCCACTTCTTCAGAGTCTTCTTAGCAATTCCCACTGAGGTACCACTCTGTAAGAAGACTTGCAAAAGGAAGCATCTAAATTCTCCAGAAGAATCTGTCACGGAAGACAGACTTCGATGAAGGGGAGGATTCCCACCGATCACCCCCTGAAGATGTCTCATTCATTTGGAGACATCCTGGAAAACTTAAAACAGAGGGGTGGTTGGAAGTCCACAAACCCATCCTTAGAGGAATCTGTGTTCTTGCAGGCTTTTGGTGCTCACCCATCTACTTCCTGGGTGACCTCACCCACTGATGACCTTATTATACTTATTGCACAGTGGGTGTGGAAGGCTACTGATTTGATAGAGCTGATTCCCCGGAGGCCAGACAAAATCTTATCAGCTCCAGAAGACCAACCACATTGGGGAAAGGGTTTAGCAACAGATGTCATGGTGGCCAGCCACCAAAAAGGAACTTGCTGAGGAGAGTTCCACTGTTCACCCTCCTAACCAAGAGTCTCAGATGATGAACAGGTTTGGGAAGCAGGTCTTTGCATAATCAACCTTTGCTCTTAGGTCCTTGAATTTCATGGCACATTTTACTAGACTCCAAAAGGATCTGATACAGGAGCTATTGGATACCCTCACCAGAGCTGTGTCTGACGAGGTGCGGGATAAAGTTTCCTCTCAGGTTGCTACCCTGGAGTCTATATTGAAATTGTCCATGTGACTCATTGCTCATGCAGCTGAAGGAATGACTAGGGCAGCGGGTTCAGGCACTGCCATAAGGCGCTATGCCTGGATGTGCTTTTGTGATTTCATGTAACCTTTCAAGGCTTCCTTTGTCAGTGGTCCTATTTCTGGATCTTCCTTGTTTGGCCTCAAAGTCAGAGACACACTATCCAGGTGTGGAAAAGATGAAAAGACCCTTTCTGCTGTGGGAATTCATTTCTCTACTCCTCAACGACCCTACTCTAGGAATCAGAGGAGTGGAAAAATGTGGTTCAAAAAGTCCCAAGGACCTTTTCAGGACACATGTGGTCAATGCCCCTTTGGGGCAGAGGGGGAGTTCAAGTGGAAGACACCCTCCCCATGGTAGAAGAGATCCACAAAATCAGGGCTCCAGAGATTCCTTCTCTGGGCAGCCCTACAAGCTCTCCTGAATGGAGGCCTGATTACTTACCTCTGGAAGCAGTCAGGGGAAGATTTTTACTGCACCAGACAGCCTGGCTATTGATAACTTTGGATACTTGGGTGCAGAGAATTATCACCAGAGGTTACCAAAATCCCTTTCCAAAGACCCCCAAAAAAGTTGTGATGTTCCTCCCAAATAGAGGGACCAAGCAGCTGTAGAGATTCAAAAGATGCTAGAAAAAAAGAGTCATCCAAGAAGTCCCACCAGACCAAAGAGGATCTGGATTTTACTCAAGATTCTTTTTAGTCCCAAAAAAGACAGGGGACTGGAGACCAATTTTAGATCTCAGCCTTCTGAACAGTTTTGTTCAGCAAACAAAGTTCTGGATGGTCATGGTTCAATCTATCCTTTCTTTTCTACAAGAGAACAATTGGATGTGCTCTATAGACCTTCAGGATGTGTATTACCACATAAAGATGGACAAATGCTCCAGAAGGTTCCTCCGCTTCTGACTGGGAGACAGTCATTTCCAATTCAGAGTACTGCCCTTTTGTCTCACCACAGCCCCCAGGGTGTTCACCAAATGCATGGCAGCAGTAACAGCTCACTTGAGACTACATGGATTCCGAGTGTTTCCATACCTGGATGACTGTCTCCTCACCGCCTCAACCAGGCATCTACTGCTTCAAGCCACAGACTTCATATTGAACCTTTTCCAGTCTTTGGGAATTACAATCAACAGAGAGAAATAGTTGACTCCAACACAAGACCTAGAATTTATAGTTGCATGCCTCAATATGGTTTCTTGTGTACTCTCTCCCTCTAGACAGATTACAAAAATTAGGGTCACAAGTACAACTAATCATTTCCAAAAACAAGGGTCCTGCTTTTCTCATCCTGCAAGCTCTGGGATCTATGGCAGTGATAATAACTTTAGTACTCCTCGCAAGGTATCACATGAGGCTGCTTCAATGGCTCTTAGTAGTGCAATGGTCAGTACTGACACATTCAATATCTTATCCAATTTTGATAACAAAGCACTGCAAGAAGGTTCTATCTTGTTGGATGAAGTCAGAAGAAAATCTATAGGGATGCACCTTCACTCCTTCTCTGCCCACCACCGTAGTGCCCACAGATGCTTCCCAGATCAGGTGGGGTGGGTATTATCTTGGAAGAACAGTTCAAAGCACTTGGTCCCTGCAAGAGGCCAATTTGCACATCAATATCCTGGAATTGAGGGTGGTGCTTCTGGTGTTGCAAGCCTTTCAGTCTGCCCTTCCTTTGAGGATGGTTGCAATCCAATCAGACAACATGTCGGTAGTCTGATACATCAACAAGCAAGGTGGAACCGGCTCCTACCCCCTGTGTCAGGAAGCTCTCAGGATATGGCAATGGGCTATCACTTCCAACCACTTTCTAACAGCAATGCATATCCCAGAAAGCTCCAACATGATAGCAGGCAAACTGAGCAGATGTATCATCCTGCCTCATGAGCGGTCTCTCAATTCCAAAGTTGGGATAAAAAAATTTAATCACTAGGGCCAGCCTTGCTGCAATCTTTTTGCCTCCCAATAAACAACAAATGCAGCAGCTACTTTGTCCTAATTCCCCTGCACGGAGAGTCCACGAGAGATGCAATCCCCTATTATTGGCCCCAAGGACTACTTTATGCCTTTCCTCCAATCCCTCTCATTCCCCTACTCTTGAAGAAATTCCAAAGATTGAGAAGCAAAGTGATCCTCATTGCACCCTATTGGCCCAGTCAAGTCTGGTTCCTCTTCCTTTGGGCTCACCTGATTCACCGTCCCTTGATTCTGGACCCAGTTCCAGACCTGCTGTCTCACCCTCAGGGACTGGTGCATCCTAACCTTCACAATCTCAAGCTGACAGCTTGGTATCTCCAATTCTATTACTAGCCAGGCAGAGCAAATTACCTTCCCCAGTACAAAAAATCCTTCTGGCTTTTCATAAACCATCCACCAGGAAACTCTATCTTAGCGAATGGAAGAGATTCTCAAGCTGGGTCTGTACAAATAATTTAGATCCTTTTTCAGCCCCGGTTGACAAGGTCTTGGAATTTCTGGCTTCCCTTTTTGAACTAGGAGCTTATGCTTACACCATCAAAGTCCAATTAGCAGCCATTTCCAATTTCCACAATGGGTTTGATGATCATACCTTGATTTCTCATTGTTTATGTAAAACCTTTCTTAAAGGCACTTTACATCTAAAGCCCCCATTCCAGGATCCTACAGCTCCATGTGATTTGACCTTAGTATTACAATCATTAGTCCTTCTGCCCTTTGAGCCAGCAGCTACTTGTGATCTCAAGTTATTATCATGGAAAACTCTTTTTCTGGTGGCCATTACTTCTGCCAAGAGATTTTCTGAATTGCAGGCCTTATGTGTGAAGCGCCTTTATATGATTTTTCATAAGGATAGGATGTCATTAATAACCAATCCTTCTTTTTTTTTACCTAAAGTGGTTTCAGAATCCAATTTTAACCAGACTATAGATTTGCCAGTCTTCTTTCCAATTTTTTCAAATAAAGGTGAATACTGCTTGCATTTGCTAGATGTTCACAGACAGTTACATTTCTATCTGGACAGAACCAAATCATCTAGAAAATCAGATCAATTATTTGTATCCTTTTCAGGTTTAGCTTTGGGTAAACCAGTCTCAAAAGTTACCTTAGCAAAATGGTTTAGGGATCATGTTACCTTCATTTACAATCATAATAACCTCAAGTTGCCTGTGCCTGTTAAAGCGCATTCCGCTAGATCTGTATCCACTTCAGCTGTTTTCCACTCCAAGGCTTCCATGGAAGAAATATGTGCAGCCACAATGAGGGCCACTCCCCATACCTTTATCACTCATTACAAACTGGATATGGCCTCCAGGTAAGAGCATCTTTTGGCTCTATGGTGCTTAGGAATATCCTTCCTTAGGGCCACCCAGAAGCTAAAGTAGCTGGGGACTCTGTCTCATTCATCAAGAATGAATGAAGACTGACAACATCAGATAAAGAAGTTATGTCCTTACCATAACTTTCCATCTGTGTTGTCAGTCTTCATTCAATCTTGGCATCCCACCCTCCTGCCCCCTCCAAAGGACTTATGGAGTTTTGGACATTTGTTTTGGGAGGATTTTAGGTTTCAGCTTAGAGAGGGCTTCTGTTATCCATCTATACTTTGGCTGCAAACTCAATATGAGGTAATTTAGAGAGGGGCATTATGGATAGAGGTTCAAGAGTTTTTTTGCTGGTGCAAGCTGTATAATAGCTGAGCCAGTTCTGAGGTGTCAGAACCAATTCCATTTGTCAAGAATGAATGAAGATTGACAACACAGATGGAATGTTATGGTAAGGACATAACTTTTTTTTTCATTCAGCTGTGCAATTCTTGCGTACGGCCTGAATGACAATAAAGTTTACTGTTTACTGATTACTCTTTAGCTACAGACAAAAGGGAAAGAGTGTTGAATTATATTAAGAAATCCCAAAAGGTCTGTAGGAGAATGAGTACAGGGGCTGGACTTTAAGTTGGTTCTCATAGGATATGTTATTTACACCCTGTATTCTTTTAGTGAGGAACCTCTGTGGCCATGCTAGCTGCTGCAAATGCCATCTCAGGTACATGCAAAAGGGTGCTTTGTACACGATTATTGGTCTAATGAGGGCTGAGTATAGTGGTGCTATGGTTTCCTTAGATCTGGATGCCATGCCCTTACTTATAAGTTGTGCCACACGGAAGGATTTCCTTACAATTATGGACACATGGCCATCAAAGTTCTGGTTACTGTCAACCTGAGTTCCTAAGTCTCTTAACACTAAGTGTAAACATAATAGAGTATTATCAATGTTGTAACTTGCAGGGGTGGTCAACATCCTAAAGGGTATAATTGTGTATTTTTTTTGCATTAAGTTTTAGGCCCTGGCTCTGGCACAAGTTACTTGTCAGTGTCAGACCCTCCTGGAGGATATCTACATTTTTGGGGATTCAATGGTTGCACTCACCTTGCTGTCATGAGCAAATCTGGTCAGCCAAAGGCACTCTACATTTGCCTAGACTTCAAAGAAGTATATTCTGAACAGGAGAGATCCAAGGACTGAGCCCTATGGGACACCATTAGTAATAGGCCTTAACTAGTAATTTGGTGAAAATGGACTCCTCCACCTTAACTTCATGTGTTGCATCTTTGAGCTTTTTGACTATTCCTTGGGTGGAATAAGGATTTATGCCTAAATCTGTGAGTTTGTTTATAATACTTGGGTGTTACTTAATGCTTTTTCACCATTTGCTGTGATTAAAGAGTTCATACAAAAAGTGAGGCCCTTCAGGGCCAGGGTCACCGAAGTGGTAACCTGGCCTAGACAGGTGTGATTACCTTTGCATGTCTCCTTAGAAAATGGCAGGTTAACCATGGCCTTTCTCAAACATCCTTGATCTCTGGCTGTTGGTGGAAGTGGAACAGCCAGACTGTTAGCCCTAGAATTGGAGTTTGAGTGTGCCCTCACTAAAGAGTAAGACAGCAAAATTTTCCCAAGAGATGCCAACAGACAAGTTTCCAGATACAATTTCCATAAAGACAGGGGAATACAACAATCAACATTTTTGAAAGCCAGTAGTTCATGACCTTGACAATTGAACTGATAACAATTTAACCTGGAAGCCATTTCAACTTGTAGTAAAATGTGACCATCACTAAGTCATCACAGATAACATGACAGTAATGGTGTGGTACTGGAGTAAGCAGAAAAATACTCTTTCCTGTCCCCTGTGAAGACAAGCTATGGTACTTTGGAAACATGCCTTCTTAACTGGATCACTTTAAACACTGCTTACATTCCCTTTCATTTTAATATTGTGGCAGACTTTCCCCAGGAGATAAACATTATCCTTTGAGAGAAAACTAAATAGTTTAGTATTTTATAATTCACAAAATGTTTTATTTTTATTTATTCTTTGTTGACCATGTTTATACTACTAACTTGAATTTGGTTAGGGCTTCAGGGAACTTCCACTACTCTTTTCATTGTGAGGGTTAACATTTTTGCGGTTGCACTTCCTGCTTCAGTTTTTGGTGCAGAGTCTGCTCAGACAGGCAGGGAGTCACAGCAATGGAGTCGAGTAAGCTGGTTGGTAATGATTTGGAGCAGAAGAAGGTGTTTGAGCCTTTAAATCAGCTTAAAAATGTGTTGAGAGATTAGACAAGAGCAGAGAAGGTAGTCAAGCCTTCTATATATATATGTATGAGGTTGGAGAACTGAGAGAGAAGGCATATATGGCTTCTAGTGGATTTCCAATGGGTGGAGATGATGGTAGGAAAACAATCGAGTATTCTATGGAAATTTTTGAAACAGTGGAAGGGGTGCATAGTCAGACAAAAGGCAGGTGAGTATTTTCCAAAATCAGAAGAGATTTTCCTGCAACAGCTATTCAAAGAAGAGAATCAGTGTGATGAGGAATGCATTATTACAACTCTCCAGTCAGGGGGGTTGCAGGATCATAGGACAATAGGAGATTACTAGGCTAATGGCTCTGGGGCCCTTACAAACCTAGCCAAGAGTTTATCCCCAGAAAAGAAACCACAATCATCA
Source organism: Protopterus annectens (assembly GCF_019279795.1). NCBI lineage: Eukaryota > Metazoa > Chordata > Ceratodontiformes > Protopteridae > Protopterus > Protopterus annectens. The sequence continues at coordinate 251,752,395 of NC_056736.1, read as the reverse complement.
CCTGTCTCTCCTGTCAATGAGGGACACAAGTGGAACCCCTGGGAAAAATTTGTGGTTGCCCATCCACTCATCAAGGTTGCGCTTGAAGAGGGTCAGTGATGTACTTTGCTTGATGTGTATGGGGAGCCTATTCTAGAGATGCAGCAGCCTCTGGGAGACAAACCTGTCTCTCCAGCAGGTTTTGTTAATGTAAAATATTAGATTTAAGCCTTTTGATTGGGTACTACGCGAGGAGTTAGACTTATGGATATGGAGCATCTCTAGTAGAGCAGGGTCTGAGATTGCCTTGTAGGTGAGATACAGGTCACCTCTGAGCAATCTGTATGATACACAGTAGAGTGACAGTGATTTGAGCCTGTCCACATAGGACAGGTGTTGGAGGCCATGGATTCTCTTTGTGAGGTATTTCTGTGGTCTTTCCAGTTGGTGCAGGTGTTTGAAGAGTTACATACCAAACGGTGCATTGTACTCAATTACTGGCCTAATGAGGGAGGAGTACAGAGAGGTAATAACCTCCTTTTTTCTGGATGCAATCCCTTTACTTATGAGATGAACCAAGTAAAAGGCTTTTCTGACCACTGCCTCTACATGATGGTCAAATGGGAGATTGTTGTCAACTTGTGTACCCAGGTCTCTCAACACAGGTTGCGTGCTTAGGGAGTTGCTGCTAATGTGGTAATCAGTAGGGGCTGTGTTTTTGCTGAATGGTATGACAATACATTTTTTGCATTTAACTTAAGGCCATGACTTTGGCACCAGTCATTTGTTGCTGTGAGACCCTCTTGAAGTATGATAACATCATTTGGGGAGTCAATGACAGCACCCAACTTACAATCGTCCACAAACTTGGTCAGGCACAGGTCTTTTGTCTTTGCCTGGACTTCTGAGAATTAGATGCCAAATAGGGGTCCCAGGACCAATCCCTGGGAGACACCACTAGTGACAGGTCTAGTGACCTTGTGGGTCTTATCAGTGAGCCAGTTGGCCACCCACCTGATGAGATAGGGATTTACACCAAGTTCTGTTAGCTTTTCGATGATGCCTGAGTGGGGGATTGTGTCAAAGGCTTTGGCCAAGTCAAGGTAAGCTGTGTGTACTGACTTTCCCTCATCCAGTGCCTTGGTGACAGTCTCAAAAAAGTCAACCAAGTTCAACAGGCAAGATCTGCCCTTGACGAATCCGAACTAGGTGGGGTCAAGTGCTTGGAGATTGCCTATGTCCTTGTTTATGAGGTCCATAATAATATGCTCCATGGCCTTACAGATCAGACTTGTCAAGCTAATGGGACAATAGTTACCAGGGTCAGTAGTGGCACCTCCTTTGTGCAAAGGGATGACAATGGCAGTTCTCCATTCTGCAGTAATGAAGCCTGTACTTAGGCTATGGTTGAATAGGGTGCTCAATGGCGAGGCTAATTCTTGATGGAGATGTTGCAGAATACAGCCTGGGATACTATCAGGTCCCATGGAAGCTGTGTTCCTTGCTTTGGATAGGGCAGAAATTAAGTAAAGAAACTGAACCTGAGAGTGGCAAGCTTGTGGCATGGAGAGATATAATGGACACAGCTCAAAATGAAGAGGTACTTTTGATACAAGAAACAGGAGATGATAAGATAAAAACTTATGTTGATATGGTTAAAGAAAAAGCAAAAAAAGGAACATCAGGAAAATAAACTGTTACAAAACAAAGAAATTATACTGTTAAGATTTTCTCCAAGGAAGAAAGAGAAATACAAAGATGTGAGGTATGGGACAATGTTATTTCACCTTTAGGAACTTCTCCAACAGAGGTAAGAGCTTTTGTTTATATAAGGAAAGAAACTTTTTGTGATATAATTTTTGAAAACAGTCAGGCAATGGAAATTTTTTTGAGTCAATAATGAGAATAAGAAAGACTGTATTATGTGGAATGCTTACGTAGTTAAAGCTTTTTCAGAGAAATTAAGAACATTTGTGTTCAATTTAGAGCAGAAATTGAAAAAGAGACATTGAAAAGACATTTAAATAGCATATGTAAAGCTGTATTGGACATTTCCAAAGTTTTTGACAATTCAGGATTATAATGTTGTACTAAAAATGGAAAATGATAAAATAATTCATATCCCTAGTGTTATAAATATAGATGGTCAAAAAGGTGTTTGTTAAATATTGGGGGCAACCCAAAACATGTTTCTACAGTGGAAAATCAGATCATCTGATTGTTGATTATACAAAAAGGAAATGTTTTATATGTGATACAATAGGTCATGATGCAAAGAAATGTGAGTTAAAATGTACATCATGTGTACATCAAAAGAAGGGACAGCAGAAATACATGAAGCTACTGTGACTAAACACATTCATTGGGTTATGGAAGTAGTAAGCAAAGAACAGGGACAAAATAATGTAAAAATATACACAAGAAACAGTCAAAAAATGATAAAAGTATAACAGATAAAAAATAAGAAATATAGAAGAAGGTACTGAAGTTAGTAACAAAGAAGATATTTTCTGGAAAATAGTAAAAAAATCTATAGATAATTGAGTGAGAGAGAGAAAGAGAAAAAATACTGGATTAAACAGAAAGGAAAAGAAATAAAAAAGGTGAAGGTTTTATTATTTTTCCTTAAAACATTTCCTAAATAGAAATAATGGTAATTGCAGGATATTAGCAATGAATGTTAACAGTTTTAAGAGCATAGTTAGAAGATTAGCTATTATACACTGGTGTAAAAATGTAATAGTGAGATACTTATACTAAAAGATGCAAGACTCTTAATGAATGAAGAAAGATTTCAAACAGAATGTCTGTGGGATAATGAGATATACTGGAATTTAGGACAAGATTTATGTTCAGGAATAGCAATACTCAAGAAAAAAACAGTTGAGGTGCTTGATATTACACTAATTTTTAATGGCTAGGATTAGGTTTTCTGATGTTAGATAGAGAAATAAAGTCTACAGAATAATTGTATTACATGCATATGTAACTAGTAAAGAAAGAGACTATGTGTTTGCCTTAATAATGAATTATATTGCTACTAATATAGAAGTAATTACAGTAGGAGACTTCAGTTGTAACTTCAGAAACACAAAGGAAAGGAATGATGTAAAAAAGTTATATACGTTATGAAATATGAGAAGTTAAGAATATGTTCATGGACATATAGTAGAGGAATACATAGAACACTATTTTTTGCTTTCATAAGGATTTCAAATAAAAAAATGAAGTTACATTAGACACACATTTTTCAGATCATAAAGCTATCTTGATAGAATTCAGAGACAACATTAGTAATGTTAAGCTAGGAAAAGGTCTAAAAAGAATTAATAAAGCTGAGTTGGTAGGTGAAAAAAAAAACAATTATGGGAAGATCACATAAGTATGCGACAGTTCTATAAAACTGATCCGAATGGTGGATGTCTTTTTAAAAAGAAATATAAAAAATGTTATCCAGGATGGCAAATTAAAAAGTGAAAAGAAGTGAAAAACAATTATTGTTAGTTAAGTGAAGAACTTACAAATTTAGAAAGGAATGAAAATGAATATTTTAAGAAAGAACAAGAGTTATATGCTATGAATCAAGAAAAAAATAAAAAAATGTATAAACAAAGATATTTCCTACAAGGTAAAAAAGAAGAAATAGCTCCTTACTTAAATACAATAGTTAATGAATCTGGTTCACTGAGAGAGTTAATAGACAAAAAAGAATAATACAGAAAGACCAAAGATAAATAATGGTATTGTTGTAGAATATATAAAAAATATTTAAAGATATTATTAAAGAACAAAAGATATTATGGAAAGCAATAACTTTGAGCAAAGAAAATATACATTTGGAAAAAAAAGAATAGAAGAACTGGATATAGTATAAAGATAAGTAAATATACATATAGCAGAGAGTCCATATGGCTTATAATATCAAATATATAAGAACTTGACAACAAGTCGTATATCACAGAAGTATTTAAACAAGTGGTTTAATAAAGGATTTAAATACAAGGAATTATGTAGTAGAATTTTTAAATTTGTACAGAAAAAGGCAAGAGAAATGATATAAGAAATTGGAGGCCTATTGTTTTGAATAATATTGACTATAAAATCTTTATGAAAATACTACCGAAAAAATGTAATCAATACTTAAGAATATTCTGTTAGATTCAATATATAGGGTTAAAGGAAAAGAATATCAAGAATTATTATTTTTAAAGACATTGTAGATGACACAGCAAATAGACAAGAAAATGCTTTAATTATCGTAGGTGATCCAAGTAAAGTTTTTGACATTATTCAGCATAATATGCTAAGGGATATATTCAAAGCTTATAATTTAAGCATGAAAATAAAAAAAATGTGTGTGTTACAGCATACACACTGAATAAAATTAAAGTTTTAATTAATGGATGACTGAGTGAAGAAATAAGTATTAAAAGAGGTATAAGGCAAGTCCTTTTAGTGACATTATATTTTCACTAGTTATGAATGTAATAACTAGTTATATTATACTAATTCAGTAGATGATAATATAAGATATAGAACAAAGAAAGACATTAATATACCTATAATGTTATCATATGCAGATGACATAATTCTTGTTACTAAGCATTTTAATGGAATGGAAGAAGTTATAAGCAAGTTGAATTTGTGTTCAGATAAAATTGGTATGTGTTTAAACAGAAAAAAGTACAGTTTTACGGCATGAAGGTAGGATTAAAGGTATTGAATTCAGCTCTCAAGAAATAAAGTTATTAGGTATTACATTTGGAAAACAAAATGTATTACTACAATGGGAAAATATGAAAACAATCAAAATGGGTGTTCTTTTTGGAGGTCTTTTAACCTTTCTTCCAAGAAAAAAGTGTATTTCCTTAACTCTGTTGTATCAGGAAATATTTCATATATAGCTAGTATGTTTAGTATGCTGTTGTCTATTTAAAAATATATTATTAATGCTGTCTTCTCCTTTTTATGGAGATCTCATCTTAATCCTGTAAAGAGAGGTGTACTATATGTAGCAAAAGTGGATAGTGGTTTTGGACTTATAAATCCAGTGGTATTTGTAGTTTTGTTACATCTATGTAAAATACATAAATGGTTAAAAGAAAAAATGGTAATTTAATAAGTCTAATACTGGAAAATAAATATAAAAAATATGGTATATAATGAGAAGTTGTAAAAATGTAAGCTTATATGAATGAAGAAATACAAGCATATCAAGAGAAAATCACAATGTGGAAATAAGTATATAAGATTTAGAAGATGAAAGAAAAAAGTGGTATAAAAAGTAATGACAAAATATGTTTATGTATACCCATGGAAAGAATTGAAGAAATTGAAAATCAAAGCTATAAAAGCAATAAATGATAGATTTAAAAAGACAGTAGAATGGCATGATTTTATATGGAGACTGGAGATAAAGAAATTACCAGTTAAAGTAAACATGCCATATAAAACAAAAAAGTGAAATAATATGTAATTATTGTCATAAAGAGGAAACTACTGAACATGTCATTTTGAAATGTAAAAGAATTGATACATTATGGACTAAGTTAGATGAGAACCATTATTTAGATGACATTAAGGGACACAAACATATTAATATGGATATGCTTGAATATGTTTTTATAAAGATAAAGATTAAGTGTTTATTGAAAATGTTGATAAAAATATTTAATGTTATGTGGATAATTTGGAACTAAAGAGTGAAATAAATTATCTATAATGGTAAATAGAATTTATCAAAAATGTTAAAAGAATAAGACTTTGGCTGTGAAAACTAGACTGGAGGTCAGATATAAATGTATTTTGAATGTAAAAAAAGTGAATATGAGGTCAGTGTAGTTTGTGCATAATACTGTAAAGAATGTAAACATTTATTTATTCATTTTATATGGTAAATATTTAAGATTTGTTAAATAAAGGACTCCTACTTGCTATGGTAATTGCGGTAAGTAATGCCAGTTATTACGAGTGCACATCTTGGTTCTAGTGCAGTGGTGGATGGGAGGACATTGTACATCAGGAAAACCAGGAGTGAGGGAGCACAAGCAAATGCCAGCTCAGAACATGGTGTGTTGGTTGATTTGGAAGTTTTGGTCTAGCAAAACTTATTCACAGAGTTGAGAGAAGAACTTGTGGAGTGTGTTGTTACAACTGTTCAGTTGGGAGGGTTGCAGGATGATTTATTACATGAAATGATGAATCAAAGTGAACCCAAGAATGGTGGTCAAGTATCATGGGAGAGATGGAGAAAATAAAGGAAGATGAGGTGACAGAAGTCATAGAAGGAGATAAAAAATGGAAAAAAAGAAAACTTATGCCAAGACAGTGACCAGTACACTGAGAGTGAACAAAAATTAATCAGAGATTTTAAATAAAAGAAAACTAGTAGTAAGGCTACAAAATAAGTGTGAAGTTCCACTGAACAGGTCCAAGGTATGGGGCAGTGTTGTTTTACCTCTGGGTGTTACAATTCAAGAAGTAAGGGCATTTATTCTTATAAATGGACTTTTTGTGACATTATATTTGTGCAACATATAGAGAACTTTATAAGTGAATTTGAAAAACAGAAAAATGAAAATCCATTGAATGAGTATATTATAAAAACTGCATTTAGAGAGATGATGAAAAAGATACATATACAATTTCAAACTGAGATTGAAAGAGAGACTTTAAAAAAAGACATTGTAAACATGTGATGATAGGGGTTTATGGACTGGGGATGGAACAGCAATGTTATTTTGAAAATGAAAAACAAAATTAGACATATACCAAGTGTTATACATTTCAAAGCAAATTGAAGTATAATAAAGTAATTGGGCAAGTAAGAGCATGTTATTTATGTGGAATAAAAGTAATTTTGTGACTAATTGTGAAAAAAGACGGTGTCATATTTGTAGAAGGTTGGACATGGGAAAAAATTGTGACATGGGGCAAAAATTATGACTTGGAATGTTATAAATGTAAACAAAAGGACATTTATCAATGGATTGTTAAGAAATAGAAAAAGAAAATTAAAATAAAATTAAAGAAAGCAAAGAGACAGGAAAAGAAAAGCATAAGATAAAACAAAAAGACATAAAAATAACAAAAGAGAAGGAAGTTAGTGAAAAAGATCCAGATAGGGGTGCAGAAGAAACTTCAGAATTTAGCAATGAAGAGGATATAAATTGGACTGTGGTTAAAAAGAAAACTTCTATACATAAAAGAGTTAAAGATAGAAACATATTTTAAGAGTATAACTATAAAAGAAAGAAAGAAAGGGAATGAATACAAAAGAAAAAAGTAAAGGGAAAAATAAACAATATCTGATAGATTAAAAAAGTAAAAGATGGACTAACTTAAGAGTATCATCAATAAATGTGAATAGTCTTATAAATATAACAAGGATAATACAAACACTGGAATGATGCAAAAAATGTGATATAGTCATAATTATATTAGAAGATATAAGGTTTATAAAAAAAGAAGAAAGATTACAGACACATAACTTACACAATGGGCTCATAATATGGCATTTGGGAAATGAACATTGTTCTGGAATTGCATTATCGAGGAGAACAGTTGATATATTAGATAAAATTTTAGTAAGAATGGGTAGACTGTCCTGGATATTATATGGCAGGAGAAAGTATATAGATTTATAACAATATATGCTTATAGCTTATTTCAGCAAATATTAGATTATGTTATAGTGAACATGAGTATAATAATAACAGGATATTTTAATTTTGACTTAAGAGAAAGAAGAAAGAAAAAGGGAAAAGATACGCAAATAATGAAGGAAGTAATGACATTTGGAAAGTTACTTTATGAAAAGGAAAAGGATGGACATATGAAAGAAATATGTTTAAAACAAAGATTGATTATTTTATAATAGCAGGGATACAAGGGATATAATACTAGAAGTAGTAGTAAGGACAGGATTTTCAAATGCTCTAACAATATGGTTAGACAATGACGAAAATAAAGAATATATTAAGAGAAAAAATAAATAATAAGAAAAATGAAAAAGAATGGAATATAGAAGTTAACAGAGAGTATGTAATTAGACAATTATGGAAAGAACATTTAACAACTGTACCATTTACAAAAACTGGAATGAGATGTGGATAGTACAAAGAAAGTTAATTAAGTTGGGAGATGAAAGAGGAATATGTAGATGCATATTATCATCTTCTTTCGGCTGTTCCCATTAGGGGTCGCCACAGTGGATCATCTGTTTCCATTTATTCCTGTCCTCTGCATCTTGCTGTGTCACACCAACCACCTGCATGTCCTCTCTCACCACATCCATAAACCTTATCTTAGCCTTCCTCTTTTCCTGTTACCTGGTAGCTTCATCCTTAGCATCTTTTTCCAAATATACTCAGCATCCCAGCTCATCACATGTCCAAACCAACGTAATCTTGCCTCTCTGGCTTTGTCTCCAAACCTTCCAACCTGGGCTGACCCTCTAATATACTTATTCATAATCCTGTCCACCCCTGTCACACCCAGTGCAAATCTTAACATCTTTAACTCTGCCACATCCAGCTCTAACTCCTGCCTTTTTATCAATGCCACTGTCTCCAACCCATATAACATAGCTGGTCTCACTACCCTCTTGTAGACCTTCCCTTTTACTCTTACTAGTACTCGTCTGTCACAAATCACTCCTGACACTCTTCTCCACCCGATCCATCCTGCCTGTACTCTCTTCTTCACCTCTCTTCCACAATCACTATTACTCTGAACTATTGATCCCAAGTATTTAAACTCATCCACCTTCGCCACCTCTACCCCCTTGCATCTTCACCATTCCTCTATCCTCCCTCTCATTCACACACATATATTCTGTCTTAGTCCTGCTGACCTTCACTCCTCTTCTCTCTAGAGTATATCTCCATCTCTCCAGGGTCTCCTCCACCTGTTCCATACTCTCACTACAGATCACAATGTCAGCTGCAAACATCATAGTCCACGCGGACTCCTGTCTGATCTTGTCTGTCAACCTGTCCATCAACATTGCAAATAAGACAGGGCTTAGAGCTGATCCTTGATGTAATCCCACCTCCACCTTAAACGCATCTGTCACTCCCACCACAGAACTCACCGCTGTCACACTACCCTTGTACATATCCTGTACCACTCTTACATACTTCTCTGACACTCCCGATTTCCTCATACAATACCACAACTCCTCTCTAAGCACCCTGTTATATGATTTCTCTAAGTCTACAAAAACACAATGCAACTCCTTCTGACCTTCTCTGTACTTCTCCATCAACACTCTCAGAGCAAACATCACATCTGCAATGCTCTTTCCCGGCATGAAACCATACTGCTGATCACTAATCATCACGTCCCTTCTTATCCTAGCTTCCACTACTCTTTCCCATAACTTCATGCTGTGACTGATCAATTTAATCCCTATGTAGTTACTAAAGCTCTGTACATCACCCTTATTCTTAAAAATCGGTACCAAAACACATTTTATCCATTCCTCAGGCATCCTCTCACTTTCCAAGATTTCATTAAACAATCTGGTTAGAAACTCCACTGCCATTTCACCTAAACACCTCCATGCTTCCACAGGTATGTCATCTACACCAACAGCCTTTCCATTCTTCATCCTCTTCATAGCTATCCTTACTTCCCCCTTGCTAATCCATTGCACTTCATGATTCACTATCCCCACATCATCCAACCTTCTCTCCATCTCATTCTCTTCATTCATCAACCGCTCAAAGTACTCTTTCCATCTGCTCAACACACTCTCCTCACTTGTATGTTTCCCTCATTATCCTTTATCACCTTTACTTGCTGCACATCGAGTTTTTTTTAAATTTAGAATATAACAGAATAGAATTATAAAAAAGAGAAAAGTAATATATAAAAACAAAGAATCAAAAGTTTATTATTTAAAGAAAAACATTTACTACAAGAAAAAGAAGTGGTATCAACATATTTAGGAAAAGTAGTAAAAGAGAAGAACAGTGTAATAAGGCAAATGAAGACTAAAAATGGTGAAATTAAAAAAAATCAAAAACAAATTATGGAAACAGTGGTAGAGTATGTAAAAGAGATGTACCAAAAGAAGGGAAGTAGAGAAGTCCACAAAGACTGGCAAGTTAAACAATTCACAGAGTTAATGATAAAGAATTGGCAAAGGAAACAGTAGGTGAATTAGATAAAACAAGCAAGTTAGTATTGATTCAGTAGCAGGTTCAGATAGAATTAGTTAGGAAGCGTATAAAAAAAATTCAAGGATTTGTAAAAAGTTTATTTTGCAAAACTTGTCAACGAATGGGGGAAGAGGGTATAAATTATAGTGAGCTCTGCAGTGGAATCTTAAAATTCTTATGAAAAAAGGGAATAAAGAAGAAATAAAAAATAGAGACCAATAGTATTAAATAAAACTGATTATAAGATATTTATTTATAAAGAAGAGAATGGAAAATAAAATACAAAATATAATGGAAAATAGTGTATTTGGTATTAAAGGTAGAGGTAGTCAAGAACTTTACAGGAAGTAGTAGATGTTATGGAAATGTCAAGAAATAAAATTAATGTCAGCTGATGTTAATAAAGCTTTTGATACAATAGAACTTGAAGTGTTATGGGAATCTATGGATAACTACAATCTTATTAAAAAATTAAAAGAATATGTATGACTCCTTATAAATATAATAGAGTGAGAACAGTAATTAATAGGTGATTACGTAGAGAAGTAGAAATAAATAATGGTATTGCACAAGGATGTCCAGTGAGTATTATTTTGCTTGTTTTAATTATGAATGTAATAGTGAAAGCAAGGGTAAAATGAAAAAAGAATATACAATGGAAAAGTCTACACAAATTCATATAATAACAACTTATGCAGATGATAAAGTTGTAACAAAAATGGATTTAAGATGGAAAAGGTAGTTCAAAATTTAACAGAATTATTAAAAGGAATAGGGATGGATCTTAAATAAAAAAGTCAAAGATTAGAAAGTAATATAGCAGATATACAATTTACTTTAACTGAAATTATGGTATTAGGAAAAGATTTTGGTATTCACAAAATAAAATGCAATGGGAAACTTTAATAAGAAGTATAAAAGAACTATGTGCATTATGGAAAACATATAAGCTGTATAAATAGAAAGCAATTTGGCTAATTCTGTGTTGATAAGTAAAATGGCACATTTAGTAAGAGTTTTCATGATTCCAAATATGTATGAAAAGGAACTAATGAGAATAATGTTCTCATTTATATATTGGGCTCCAGATTGAATCTGGTTAAAAGAGGAGTGTTATATAAAAATAAAGAAAGTGGTGGTTTAGGAATAATAAACCAATAGTATTGGGGGCTTCTTTGAATTTATATAAAGTATTAATATGGATAGATGATAAAGATAAATTATAGGGAAAATATTTGATTGTAAATACAGAGACATGTGGGAAGAAGCTAGATCTAATAAAAGAAAAAAATCATTATAATGATGAAATGTAATTTGTCTAGAAAAGATAAGAATATAGAACTTAAAGACTGATGCTGTAAAGGAAGAAGGGGAATATGGTATGAGAAATAATGGATCAATCGTTTTTTATTAATCCATGGGAAAACTTGCAAGAAAAAAATTAAAAGCTATCAAAAAGAGAAATAAATGGTATAAAAATTGGTAGACTATCAGGATTTCTTAAGGAGGTTAAGTATATATAAACTTCCTGTTAAAAGTAATATGCCATATAGAAAGAGAAGTGAAAGAATGTATTTAGTATTGTAGGGAACAGGAAACAGCAGAACATGCATTTTTAACATGTAAATGAGTAAGAAAATTATGGAAAAAAACATTATGAAGAAAATTTTTGAAAATATAAATGAAAAGGATATAAACATGGATATGATAATATATGGATATTATAAGAATATTAAAAAAAGAGAACAAAATAAGAATATATAGAAGAATATTTTATGTTTCATGGGTTTTTTGGAACGAAAGACTCAGTGAAATTATACTTAATGGGAAATGTTTTTACAGCAATTTAAAATTAATAGAATGGTGGTTGTGGAAAAAGGAGTTGGGGTCCAGTAAAGAAAATACTGTTAGTTCTTCTTCATTGTGAATGTTGGTGATGGAAATATGTAAATATATAATACTGGTGTAAATAAGCTGTAAATAAAACACAAATAAAAGACCCTTACTCATATGATCTGCATCCATGTTTATTGTTTTGAATGAAAGTATGTATGCACATCCTGTTTCAACCATGGAGTTGGCTGGGAGGACAGTGTGCTGAAGGTGGCAGAGACAGATGCCAGCTCAAACAATGTTTAGCATGCAGATGGAGGATTTGGAGGAGGTATTTCAGAAAAAGTTATTTGTTGAAACCCAGGAGTATGTCATGGAAGAATGAGTAGTTATAACCCTCCACTCAGGGGGCACTTAAATGACATACTACTGGATTTAATTAATCAGAGTGAACCAGAGCAAGAGATTTCATGGGGAGACATTTTGGAGAAATTAAACAAAGGAGTTGAAGCAGGAATGCTTGAAGGAAGCAGTGGGAAAGAGACATATTCAGAAACAGTGGCAGCTACTCAAGAAGGAGTGAGAGATAGAAAGAAGATTGCACAAAAAGAGTTGTAGTAAGAATACACAGTAAAATGGACAAGGAATTAAATAGATACTTGGCATGGGATACTATAATTTTACCTTTGGGGACAAAAACAAAGAGGTAAGAGCATTCATTTTAATTAATTAATAAACTTTTTTGTGACATTTCTTTTGAGACTGTATAGGCTATGGAGAAATTTCTGGGTGAATACAAAAAAAAAGATTGATAATCCTTGGAATGAATATATAGCAAAAGCATCTTTCTGAGAGATTAAAAAGAAAAGCCATATACAATTTAGAACAAAAGTGGAAAGACAGACTTTAAAAGAATATTTAAAAAATGTATGGAAAGAAATAATGGACATTTCAAAAGTCAATGATAACAGGAATTTATGGACTGGGTCATGAGATTGCAATGTTATTTTGAAAATGGAAAAGGATAAAATTGTACATATTCCAAGTGTTATAAATGTGGATGGTAAAGGGGGTGTTGTTTAATATTGGGGACAACCAACAATGTTATTATTGTGGAAAAGAGGGACATGCATTTAATATAGGTGATAAGAAGAAATGCTATATATACAGTAAAACAGGACACTAAACAAAAAAAATGTAAACTTGAATGTTACAAATGTAAAAAGGGACATTTATGGATGGATTGTAAAGAAAAAGAGGATGCTCTAAGTAATATAGATCAGAGTAAAGAGAAAGAAGATGAAATGACTGAATATGAGATAGAAATAGATGAAAATATAGAAAAGGAGATATTGAAAATATCATGACGAAGAAGAATTAGAGGTAGGATCAGAAGTTAGTGATAAAAAAAATAATCTGGAAAATGATGAGGAAGAAACAATTCGACTGGTAGAAGAGTTAAAGATAGAAAAAGAAACGTTTAAGCTGCTAATATAAAGGAAAAGAAAATGGATTAAGACTTTCTCATAAAATATTAGTATAGTATGATATCTCCTAAACAGAGAATTAGAGAAAGGAATAATTTAAGAATACTTTCTGCGAATGTCAATGGTATAAAAGTATTACTACAAGGATAGCCACTTTAGAATGGTACAATACATGTGTCATTGATATATTTATTTTGGAAGACATAAGGATTTTGACACTGGAAGAAAGAATATAACATTATGGGATAGGGATATAATATGGAACATAGGAAATAAACACTGTTTAGGAATAGCAGTTTTATGTAGAAGGGTGGTAAAAATCATGGATATTATAATAGTTAAAATGGAAGAACAATTATGGATATTAGATGGCAAGAAAAAGTTTAGAATCATTACTATATATATGCATGTGTAACCAGTAAAGAAAGGGAGAATGTATTCTAGAAAATCTTGGATTATGATTTGTAAGCACTGACATGATAATCACATGAAATTTTAATTGTGACTTAAGAGCAAATAAAAAGAAAAGGGGAATGGATGTTAAAAAGATGATAGAAGTAATAAAATGTGGAAAACTAATTATACGGAATAAAACTATGGACTTACAGGAGAGATACTCTAAAAACTGAAATAGACTACTTTTGATATTGGAGGGAACATGTGTAAATGGAAGAAGAAACAATCATAGCAGATTTCTCAGATCATTTGGCAATATGGTTGGAAATATATCATAAGAAAGAGTATACAAAGATAGGAAAGGGTATAAAAAGAATAAACAAAAAGGAATTGAATGGAAAAGGAAGGAAAGCTATTAAGCAATTATGGAGGGATCATATTACTAAGAAAGTCTTTTATGTCAACTGGTTGGAATGGTGGATTGATTTTAAAAGAAAGTATAAAGAAAGTTATTTATCTTGGAAAAATAAAAAAAAGAAAAACAGGAATATGATAAAATATATAATGATGCAATGAACAATCTAGAAAACAACAATAGAGATTATTATGAGAAAGAAAAGGGGATTTATAAGAAAAACTATGAGAACATTAAAGAATTATTATATATACAAAAGTATTTTCTACATGGAAGAAAATAAAAAGTTTCACCTTATTTAAGTAAGATAATAAAGGAAGATCGTAGCATAAAGAGAGAAATTAAATATAAAGAAGGTAGTATAAAGAAAAGTCAAAAACTAATTATGGAAATTGTAAATTATGTGGAAGAAATATTTAGTAAAAAGAAATATGATATAAGCAAATGGGAAGTAAAATTATTTTCTGAAGAAAATACTGCGGAACATGAAAAAGAGATTATAGTATATGAATTGGAAAATATTTAAATAATTAACTATAGAATCAGCATTAGGCCCAGATGGTATTGGGTTTAAAATGTATAAAAATCTAGAAAAGTGACAGAAAAGCTATTCAGTATGTGCATCTAATGAATGGCTAAATGAAGGATTAAAACATAAGGAATTATGTAGTGGAGTATTAAAATTTATATGGAAAAATGGATAATTTATAAGAATAAAGTGAGGGTTTTAATTAATGGATGTACAAGTAAAGAAATAGCTATGAATAATGGAATAAGACAAGGATGTCCTATGAGTAGTATTCTATTTATTTTAGTTATGAATACAGTAGACAGGTGAACCTGAAAATGCAGAATGCAAATTATAAAATTCAAAAAAAAAGGAAGTTGAATTACCAATTATGATGTCTTATGCAAATGATATTATTATAACAACTAAAAATAAAGAGTGGATGGCAGAGGATATTTTATTTAGTTGAAAGTTTAAAGGAAATAGGTATGATATTTAATAAAGAAAAAAATAATGGATTGTGTGAAACAATAAAAATAGTAGGTATGCAATTTTCTATGAAGGAAATATCTGTTTTAGGGATACATCTTGATAAAGACGATTATAAGAAGGGACAGGAATCAATAATATAAGGAATAAAAGATATTTGTATATAATGGCAAATGTACATATTATCTTATGGAGACAAATGCATTTGATTAATTCAGTTATATTAGGAAATATAGCATATTTGTCCGGTGTTATTATGATTCCTATAAGATATGAGAACATTTTATTAGAAAACTTTTTTCCTTTGTATGGGGATCAAGACTATATCTTGTTAAGGGGGGGGTGTGTTATATGTGAACAAGGAAGAAGAAGGATTAGGTATGATAAATCAAATAGTTTATGCTGCTTCATTTAACTTATATAAGGTATTGGAAATGACTAAATAAAAAATGATAAATTAGTGACAAATGTATTGAAGTATAAATATAAGGAATTTTGAGAAAACATAAATAATAACAAAAGACTAAAATAATATTTAAATAAAGAAATAGAGAACAACAAAAGATAAGAATGTGGAAAATAAAAATTGATAAAATAGAAGAAAATAGAAAAGTGTGGTATAATAACATTATGAAGAAATATTATTGTATTAATTCATGATAAAAGTATAGCAATTAAAGAAAGAAATAAGTGGGGTAGACATAATGTTGACAGTCAAGTTTTATGGAGATTGGGAATAAAGAAATTACATGTTAAGGTAAATATGCCTTATAAATATAAGAAACATGAAATAATATATTCATAAAAACGAGGAAGAAAGTTAAAAAAAATTGTGGAATAAATTATGTATAGACAATTTTTTGAAAATATAAAAAATTATGAAGACATAAAAATGGACATGAATGAATATGGATATTATAAAAACAAACACAAGAATTTAAAGACAGATTTAGGTAAGGAAGTATTTTATGACATTTGAGTGATAAGAAATGAAAGAATTAATGAAATTATGTTCAATGGAAAATGGGTATTCTCACTAAAACTAAACAAAATTAGATTATGGTTATGGAAAAGGAATGGGGGGTCAATATAAAAATACAGAAAAGGCAAGCTTTACTGTATAAAGTCTGAAAATGAATTTAAAATGATTCTATAAATGTGTGTGTGTGTGTGTGTGTGTGTGTGTGTGTGTGTGTGTGTGTGTGTGTGTGTGTGTGTGTGTGTGTGTGTGTGTATAAAGGACCCCTACTCTTTTCAACAGATGCCACAAGATCTTTTACATCTAATAAAACCCAAACAACAAAGGCTACTGGAGAAGAAAACAATAAACCGCACTTTTAGCATCAAACAATTTCATTATGCTTTCATCAACAAACTTCTTCAGAATAAAATTCACACACAACTTTATTAAATACACTTACTACAAACTAATTCAATTAACTCAATAATCACATAATTACATTTGTCACCTAATTTAATTAAGCAATTAACTCTTACCAAAATTCTCAACTAGAAAATCCACAAATTAAAATGAAAATCTATTTAAAAAACCTGTTAAAGTATAATCAATGCCCTACCTTCAATCTTTTTTTTTTTTAGGAAACACTTTACATTGATTTTTTTTTCCATTTAGCCCTGTGGCTTGATATGCTTTTAATCTAATCCGCCACTCTGCTTCAACTGTTTCCAGTTTGTTTTTATACTACTCTTCACTTAAATCATGTGAGAGACATTCAATAACTGAAAGCAAAATTTTTTTGTACTTAAGATAAATCCTAGAATGTTGAAATAAGGAATTATTATTGTCTTTTGTCCTCATACTGTACAGATGTTCTTTAATATGTTTTTCTAGGCAATGGGTAGTCATGGAAATATAATAACTAGAATGTCCAGAGCACATGGCAATATATATTAATCCAGTGGGTTTGCAAGAATATCTTTCTTTTAAATAAATAAATAAAATCCAAACCTTCAATAAAAATATATTTTGTAACACACACACACACACACACACACACACATATATATATATATATATATACAAACATTACACATATACAAACATTACACATACTACAAGCATACATGCCAACATCCCTATCTGTCTGATTAGATTCTCAATTTATAAATTTATTTAATGCATACATTTATTTATAATCATTAATTTATTATATTCTTAATTTATAGCATTCCACATGTCACAGTTGCCCTGTAAAATCCTTCAGTTTCTTTTAATAACCCCTTTAATTGCAAATTAATCAATTGACAGTGTAATAAAATTGTTTGCCACTAAAAGTGCAGTTTATTGTTTTCTTCTCCAGTTGCTGTTGTGGTTTGGGTTTTATTGTGCATTATTTTACCACATTAGTGTGACTTTTTGGTTTTTGGTTGTTTATTTATGGCTCACACTATGCCTGAACATGGAGATGAATTGTTAATCTAACTTTACATCCTGTCAGTCAAAAGTCAGGATAATCTGCTGAGAACTTTGATTTCTGCCATAGAAGGAATGCAGAAAACCCTTCAGTATTTGGTAATACAAAATAAGGGGGTAACAACTGCTCAGCATTCTGGTAGCTCAACCAGTTCAGAGGATGATTCCAGTCAATATAGCAGTGATTACATCAATACAAAGTCTGCAGTTTCCCTGTTAAATCAAAATTATGACCCTTATGTGAACTCTGAGGAAAAACTCTCTAGTAAAATTAATTTATCAGAGTTCAGGGAACATTTAATGAATTTGGAGAAGTGTCTGAAGGAATTCAGGGCACTGGTTATTGAAAATAAGTATTTTGAACATTGCATTTTGCTTAATATTGTTCCAAAGGTCTTATGTTTGTTCAAGTGCCTTAACAGTGTTACCCCTCAATATGAATTTTACAACTAATTGGTTGAATTTTTTAATGACTGGTATACAACTAATGAAACTTTAAGAACAACATTAGAATTGTGGGTCAGATTAAGATCAAAATACATTCATTAGATATGTTAATTGTGTATGTACTGACCCATGCACCACAATTGCAGAGAAAATACAAAGAGGTAATTGAGAAGGCTGAGAAATTTGAAAAGATGACTGTCATTAAGAAAAAATAAAAAAAAACTACAGCAAGACAAAACTGCTGATTCAAACAAAACTGAATATTTAGGTATTATAGACAATTCTACTAATAAGTCCAAAGGTTATTTGAAAAAGAATAAAGTCCCTTATGCCAAAAAGGAAGTTACTCCATCATAACCAATAAAGAGAGTGATTGTAATACACTGGAAAGGGATGACATCAGTTCATTTAACCTAGTAGAAGATGTGACTATGGAAGAGACATCAGAGCTTGTGAACAACGAGGACGTTTTTGAATTACCTTATAAACTGAATGAGAATGGAGAACAAAGTTCAAAAAAATTCTGCAGTGAAAGCAAATGGACAAAGTTGGAACTTTTAGCTGGCAGAGGGATATGGTTGGAATTAAATAAATCAAAAAATGGACACAATATATTAAATTTTAACCCCAGTACACAACAACAACAGCAACAGCTCCGAAGTATTAACAGTCAAGACAGATAATAATTTGCGGCAGCTACACAGAAAGGATAGCTACAAACTTCTTTTACCAAGAAACAAACATTCACAATGCATCGTATTTAAAGTGCATTTTTTCATGTTACTCTGACAACCTTAGTCCTCAGATGAAAATACCCGTAATACAAAAATAAGCATTCACTGAAGGGGAAAGTTAGACACACAAATGCATGTAATTACGGACTACAGATTAAGAATCTTCACCCATTTTCCTAAAAGCAGACATAATTCTTAAAAAAGCACATAGATGAACAGTTGGCAAGCAGATAAAAAGGATTTCCAAAAATAAAACCTAAAGAATGCAAATAGATGAACCGGAGAAATGTAGGTAGCAGAGAAACGGCTAAAAATATCGGCACTTGCAATCTTGCAGAAAGTATGTTAAAATTTACACATACACAGCATAGCAACTTCAGCAGAGTCTCGGTGAGCCCTTCCATTGAGAAAAATAAAGAACTTGAGCAGCCAAAATTAATTTACCTGAAAAATGAAGATTCCAAAGATTATGCAGCAAGGAGGTAATTGTGCAATAGCAGCGATGTAGGAACACAAAGCCAAAGCGGAGTTGTGACTAGACTGCAAAACACCATTGGAACCGAAGATATACAGGATGTCTGCAAGCAAACTGATACTGTGGGTGGGAATAGAATGACGCAATGAAGTGGGCATTCCTTTGATGTGCTTTTCGAGCGGACCCAAATTTTAAACGCTGGGATTGTCCCTTTAAAGTGTTGAAATTAGGTTTTAATTTTGTACCAAGCCATAGAGCAGATATAGTTGAGACTATTCTACAATTAAAACATTTTACAAGAAAGTTAAATTTAAATTATATACTGAAAGGGGTCTATGTCTTTATATCAAAATTACATTACATTCAATTGCATTTCAGCGAACACAGTAAATCAAAAACACACTACATCGAAAATACACAACACCGAAGCTTAATATATCAAAAGTGTAACTTGCGAATCCAACAGTAACACCCATAGTGACTCCTCAGTGAATTCCACCAAATAGTGCTAAATTCCAAACAACTCCCATCAATCAGTAAATTGCAAACTCAGTCCAAGTGTAAAATGCAACACATGAACTCCTGAACAATGCACATCTACTAGGAAGTGCAGGTGCATGCTCTAAAGCAGAGGAAGCTATGGCATTAGCTACAATTAAACATGCAGAGTTTCAAGATAAAGTAGCTTTTTTTTTAAACTTTGACACAGAGCATATTTTTCTACTTCTGTGGGGTGACCTGAATGATGATGCACTACACATTTCAGTTCTTCACCTCACGTCACACAAGCAGTGATGCTTGACCTCTGCACTTTTCCTTTAGTTTATGAGTACAACACCAGTAATTTTTAGCTTTGGCATACTTTTCTAAGTGATATGTGTAACCGTCAATCAGTAATATATTTTTACCTCTTTGTGAAATGCTTGTGTTATACACTTGTCCTAACACTCTGGGAGATATTCTCTGTGAATTAAATGCAATTCGATGTAATGTAATTTCGATATAAAGACATAGACCCACTGAAAGACGTTGTTACATCCAAAGATTTTTAGAAAACTTCTGTCTTTAACCCCAGTTTAAATTATACCATCAAATTGAAGAATTATGTGAGAAAGAAATAAGGGAACTGTTAAACAACAGGGATAGGCTTAAGTATTTTAACTTGACACAGGAAGAATTAAAGATAGTACATGAACTAAAATCAATGAAGGACTTATGGTGCATGAGAAACAATAAAGTGGGTGGGTTGTTGCTAATGAATGAAATGAATTATAAGAATGCTACATATAGTGTGTTGGACAATCAGGGTGAACATTTTGAGGTTAATATAGAATTACATAATCGTTACAGATACAGATTTATTAAAACTTTTTTTATATGAGCTATTAATGAATGGTTACATTAATTATGGTGTATACTAGCTTATGAACACTGAAATTTCTAAGCTAGCTGTCCTTTTTGGGATACCCAAGTTACACAAAGATTCAAAAAATCCACCATTTTGTCCTATTGTATCTGCCCCGAATAGTGTTAATGATGGTATTGCTTTATTTTTAGATAGCCTGTTTAATCCTTTAGTTCAGCAGCTCCAGTCTTATTTAAGATATTCTTGGGACCTTCTTGCAAAATTAAAATAGTTTAATGACAATGATTACAGACATGAAAATATCATTTTTTTTAATTGTTGATGTGAATTCTTAATTTACTAGTATTCCCCATGATAAAGGTATTGAAACATTGAGAATGTTTTTGAGTAAATCTAATTTCTTGCAAGACAAAATATTGTTGCGCTGTTATTTAATGGAGGTTATTTTGGAAACAATTATTTCTTGTTTGACAAGAAATATTTTAAGCAGATGTGGGGTGGGGTAGCAATGGGGTCTTGTGTTGCCCTATCATTTGCTAACCTAGTGCTGGGGTGGTGAGAACATGAAGTATTGCCCAAGTGTTCATTTTATAACATTTTTTATAAAAGATTTGTAAATGATCTCCTTTTTTATTATATATTTAAAAGAGAAAGAAAGTAACAGATTTGTGAACAAGCTTAATCAAAGTTCTGTTTTTTTAAGTTTAAAATTAGTGGGTTTGATTATAATATTCACTTTTGGATGTTTATTTGGAATGGGATTTGAGAGCAAGATTGATTAAAAGTAAAATATATAGAAAGGAGATATTTTACTATAATTATTTACATTTTAAAAGTGGACATCCAGAATTTATAAAGAAAAACATTACAGTGGGACAAGTTATTCATGTGTCAAGGATGACTACTAAAGAGTAAAAAGTTTAAGAGAAACAGTTACTATTATTGAAATGTTCAAAGAAAGGGGTTGTAATAATTTTTGTATAAGGTAGCAACTGAAACTTATGGTAAGAGGGAGGCTATTTTTAGGCCTATATTAAAAGATGTGGATCCAAAAATTGTAAGAAATATAGGAAACACGGAGAGGAATCCAGTCTTTATGCTAGACATGTCAATTGATTCCTTTGCAATTAAAGGAGTTATTAAAATAAACTAGAGTTTTTTACAGGCAACTGCAACATGTGGGATACTATAAATAAAGAACCTAGTTTTGTTTATTGTAGAACAAGATCTTTTAAAACAATGTTAGAAAAGCAGGACACCTTAGTAAAAACTTCTCAGACAGATAGGGATGTTGGCATGTATGTTTGTGTTATGTGCAATGTCTGTAGGCATATATATGTTAAAAAAATACATTTTTATTGAAGGTTTGGATTTTATTTATTTAAAAGAAATATATTCTTGAAAATCCACTGGTTTAATATATACTGCCATGTGCTCAGGATGTCCTAGTTACTATATATGCATGACCACCCACTTCCTAGAAAAACGTATTAAAGAACATCTGTATAGTATGAGGACAAAAAACAATAATAATGCCTTATTTAAACATTTTAAGATTTGTCCTAAGTGCAAATTTTTTTTTCAGTTATTGAATGTCTCCCATATAATTTAAGTGAAGGTAACTATAAAAACAAACTGGAAACAGTTGAAGCAAAGTAGCAGGTTAGATTAAGAGCATATCAAGCCCCAGGGCTAAATGAAAATATCAATGTAAAGTGTTTCCTAAAAGAAAAAACATTGAAGGTAGGGCATTGAATATATTTTAATAGATTTTTTAAAATAGATTTTTATTTTAATTTTGGGATTTTCTAGTTGAGAATTTAGGTAAGAGTTCATTGCTTAATTAATTAATTTAGGTGACAAATGTAATTATGTGATTATTGAGTTAATTGAATTAATTTGCAGTAAGTGTATTTAACAGAGTTGTGTGTGAGTTGATTTTATTCTGAAGAAGTCTTTTGATCAAAGCATAATAAAGCTCTTTGATGCTAAAAGTGTGGTTTATTGTTTTCTTCTCCAGTAGCCATTGTGGTTTGGGTTTTATTGTACGTTATTTTACATTTGTGCGACTTTTTGGGTTTTGATCTTTTACATCTACATAAGTACTGAGCAGGATGTGGACAGGATGATGAGGATGTTTCTCAAAAAGCAGATCCAGTTCTGTTGGTACAGTTCACTGGGAATGTGTCAAGTATTAGCCCAACTTTCCCTCCTCTTTTTTCTTTGGTACTGGTCCACCCTGCACTGGAATTGTTCACTCTGATTCCATCCTGTACCAAGGCATCTTTGTTGGAGTTGACAGTCTTGGTTAAGTTGACCTTGACAACATGCCTATCTCTGTTGACACCAATGCTTTCAAATCGAGGAGAGACTCAGATCTGAAGTGCTGGTGCTGGGATCCAAGAGGATGGATAAACACTGATGTTACTGAAGTCATCCCTAACTCTTGGAGCATGGCTATTGACAACTCGGATCTAAGATCAACTTCAGGGTTGGTGCGCATCAGCACTGAGAGATCTCCATTGTCCTTGGACAGGGATACTCCTTAGAGATGATTGCCTCAGCCTATGAGGCTTTTCACAGAGTCATAGCTATTCCTAAGAAGAAGGCCCCTCCATCCAGTTGGGTTCCACCCAAATACTGACAGCATTCTGCCTCTTTTTCCCATCTTCCGGTCAGACTGAGACAGTCATAACCATGAGCTTCTGAGATTCCGTGCTATATTAGCTCCCAGTCTGATTCTGAACCTTCTGATCTCTCATCAGAAACAGTTCACAAGAAACAGATCTGCAAGAAGATGCACATGGACTTATTTTCAGAGTCTTTCACAGAAAACATTTGGATGAAGGTGAAGGGTCCTCCCACACCCCCCCAGAAGAACAAGAAGGTGAGATCCATGAGTTGATGAAGCAGAGAGGGGGATGGTCTTACCCAGGATCTATCCCTCATGAGTCAGTGTTCTTGGAAGCTTTTGGATCCAGCCCTACGTCATCTTGGTGGTACCATGTATTGACACCCTCATCAATCTTATGGCTCAACGGGCATGGAAAGATGCTGATGTGGTGGAACCCATACTCAAGAAAGCATACAAGATATTAGCAGTTCCAAAAAACAGGAAACATTGTTGCAAATGTCTCCCAGTGTATGCTATGGTGGTAGTAGTGGCCATAAAAAGGAATCATCTGAAGAAAGTTCCTCCATTCATCCTAACAAAAAATCTAGGGTGATGGACAGGTTTTGGAAACAGACTTATGCTTCAGTGATGTTCAGTTTCAGATTGCTGAATTATTTGACTGATGTTACTAGGTTCCAGAGAGATTTGACTAAGGAACTCTCCAAAACTCTCTCAAGTATCTTGCCTATGGATGTTCAGAAGATGGTGGACTCCCAGCTACCTATCTTACAGTTAACCTCAAAAATAACTATATAACTGCTTTCCAATGCAGATGATGACATGGCCAGGGAGGCAGGCACCAGCATCACCATGTGCTGTCATGCATCTTTGTAACTTTGTAGAAGTCTTTAAGATATCCTGTGTAAATGCCCCTATGATGGGTCTACGCTTTTTGGACCCAAATTTAAAGACACACTTACCAGGAGCCAATAAGATAGCAACACTCTCTCTCCAGTGGGAATCCATTTTCCACTCCACAAATATCCTTCTCTAGGAATCAGAGGATGGGGAAAAAGATGTGCTTCCAAAAATCACAGAGTCCTTACCATGACTCTGCTGGTGATAGTCCTAATTGTGGCAGAGATGGAGATAATTCAACAGAAGCTGCCCTAGGGTCAGAAGCAAACCACATAACCAGGGCTTCTGTGGTCCTTTTTCCAAGAAGCCCTATCAGTGCTTCTGAATGGTTGTCCAACTGCTGCACTCTGGAGGCAGTTGGATGCACTTGCCTTTAGCACCCACAAATCGGTGGTTATGCCTTGCCAGGATTGTGGGTGCAAAGATAATTTCCAAACGCTATTCTATTCCCCTTTCTCTTCTTCCTCAGGAAAACAAGGAACACCCCCAGTGTTTCACACAGTCACTGAGAACCAGCAGCAACAGTAGAAATTTCAAAAGTGATAGAAAAAAGGAGTCATCCAATTGGTTCCCACAAGACCAGTTAGATTCTGAAATCTATTCAAGGTTCTTTTTAGTGCCAAAGAAGATGGGGGACTTCAGACCCATTCTGGATCTCAGTCACCTCAATCAATTTGTGAAATGGACAAAATTCCAGATGGTCATGATTTATTCCATACTGCCTCTGCTGAGGAAGGATGATTGGATGTGCTCAATAGATCTCTAGGATGCTTACTATGATTTGAAGATACAGAAGTGCTTCAAGAGATTCCTCCATTTCCACCTGGGAGCCAGTCACTATCAGTTCAGAGCCCTGCCTTTTGGTCTCACCACCATCTCCATGGTGTTCACGAAGATAATGGCAGTGGTGATAGAGTTCTTGCACCTGCTAGGAATCCAAGTTTTCCACTACCTCGATGATTAGCTACTAACGGCTACCTCCAACCATCTGCTGCTACACCATCTAGATCCTGTACTCCAATTATTTAGGAATAACAGTAAATCTTTCCCAGTGTCATCTGACACTAACCCAGCAAATAGAATTTATAGGATGCCACTTTAATACCATCCTACAGATCAACAGCCTCCCCCATACCAGGGTTTTATCTTTACATCTAGCTGCTTCATCATACCTCACTTCCAGCAAGGTTGATCTTAATTTAATGGCATCCATGATATTGATGGTTCCACAAGCCAGGTACCACATGAGACTGCTCCAATGGACCCGAGCAGTACAGTGGTCTCAGACCATTCACTCATTACATGCAAAGATTTTACTCACTCAGATCTGCAGACAACACATTGCCTGTTGGATAACATCCTCCTCATTAACCAAAGGATGCTCATTCCACATGAATCTACTGGTAGCAACCACAGATGACTCCCTTCTAGGGTGGTAGGCATTATGAAGGGAAGATGGCCCAAGCTACATGGTCAACCATACAGGCCAATCTTCACATCATTATCTTGGAGATTAAGGTTGTTTTAAACAGCATTGCAGGCACTCCAGGATTGCCTCCCCAAGGGTGTGATCTCCACACAGACGATATGGCATTGGTATGGCACATCAGCAACCAGGGAGGAACCTGTTCTAATCTGCTCTGTTGAGAGGTAGTGAGAGTTTGGCTATGGCCAATGTCTTCACAGTGCTTTCTGATAGCAATGCACATCCTAGGATCATCCAATGTTTTAGCAGACAGAGCAGAACTATCCTGACACCTCATGAGTGGTCCCTCTTTTTCCGTCAATGGGACCAACTTTGCTGCAACCTCTTTGCCTACTATCTTAACAAATGCAGCAGTTACTTTGACCTGATCACTCCATAGGGTCAATCACCAAGGGATACTGTGCTCCACAATTGGCCCTGGGTCTCCTGTATGCTTCTCCCCCTTATCACAAATGAAAGCGTTCAACAAGAAAGCAAGATAGTGCAAGGCCAGGGTGATCCTCATCGCCCCCTTCTGGCTCTGGCAAACACAGATCTCCTTTCTGTGGCCTTTACTAGTACATCCTCCAGATCTTCTAACTCACATCATCTTGCCTCCACCAGATAAGAAGTCCATGAAACTATCTGGATTCTCCAGTTTTGACCACATCCAGAGATGCCAGGTTCCCCACTACAGTTGTCAAGATTATATCAGTGTCTGAGAAGCCAGCCTCCAAAAAAGGTATATCATAATAAATGGAAGAAGTTCTCTGTCTGGGCTATTTCCAAAGGATTGGACCCTTTCTCAGCACCTGTTCTATCCATCTTGGAATTTTTATCTGAACTTTTTGATAACGGCTACAATTATGCCATCAAAGTTTAAAATGGCAGTAATCTCGAACTTTTCCATCAGCCATGATGACACTTCCATAGCCTCCTTAAAGATCTCTGAAGCTTTATTGAGTGGAAATTTTGTTTTACCACATCCCATGAGAGACTCTGTTCTCCCCATGGGATATTACTATTATGTTTCAGGCTGTAACTCAACCCCCTTTTGAACCTGTGGCTACAGTAGATCTAAAGTTCCTGACTTTGAAAACAATTTTTCTGGTGGCAATTACATCAGCCAGAGGGATTTCAGAATTACAGACACTTTTCATGCAAACCTCCCTATTTGGTTTTCCACAAGGAAATAAGAACTACTGTGTCCTTTTCTCCATGAGGCAGCATCTGAAGCAAACTTAAATCAGTCAATAAACTTAGCAGTATTTTTCCCAGATACTCAAAGTGGAATACATGTTACATATGTTAGATGTTCACCATCATCTCAGGTACTACTTTCATAGAACAAAACAATTCAGGAAATCTGATTAGTTGTTTTTTGCCTTCTCAAAGCCAAAACTGGGTAAAGCTGTCACTAAAGATACCCTTTCAAGATGGTTGTCAGAGTGCATTTTCTTTGTCTATAACAAAAAGACCTTGGATCTACAATCTAAACCTAAAGCTCATTCAGATAGAGCAATATCTATCTAAAAGCTTTTTCTAGAAGGCTCTCCATTGAAATTTGTCTTATAAACTGGATGTACAATCTAGATTATGCTGTTTTGGTTCCACCATCCTCAAGAATGTCCTTATAGGTTCATAGGTAATTACTAGGCTAGCTTCCCTTGTGAACTATTTTAAGCCTAGCCAATTTCCCTTCCAAAGTTGAGAACTAAACCCTGCACCTTGTGTTTGTGAGGTATGCACTTTACCCACTACACCAACCCCCAGCCACAAAAGTTTCTTGTAGCTGGATTTGAACCCTTAATAGGCTATATTTTTTATGTAAAATCACTACCTTTACACTTGTACCACCCAGACAGACAGCTTAGGGATCTGTCATGTGTTGAATCAGATGAAAATAGACAACAATGAATATGAAAGTTGTGACTTACCAAAATGATAGATCCATGTTGTTTGATTTTCATTTAGTTCAAACTCCCTCCCTCCTTCCCCCTTTCCAAACTGACGTATAACTTTGGGGTGACCGTGTAGTTGTTACTTAACTGCCTGTTTGTGAAGAGGCCTGTTCTGACTATTGCCCTCTCTCCTTCTCTTTATCTTAGTTGCAACTATTATAGTTACACTATTTTTAATTGTTTTAGATTGGGGCAAACTCGATCTGAGGTATTAGGGTGGAGTGTAGAGAATTATGGGTGGGGAGGACTCAAAGCCCTGGAATTGAAGAAGCTTCAAAATTGGTTATGTGGTCAGATCCAACAACACACGAGTTGAACAGGATGAAAATCAGACAATATGGATCTACTGTTACATTAAGTACATAACTTTCAGTTTGGAAGATTCGCAGAGTGAAGCTGTGGGGAGACCAGCAACAGTAGTAGCCAGGAAGATGCCAGTTAGGTGAATTCCCACTAGTCATCATTTTTGACAAAGCTATTTTTTTCTTTTCAGTACACTGCTTCATTAGCTACTGTCTAACCTAACTTGAATACTTCATCCATAAATCATCAGGGTCTACTGTAGCAGTTTCCACTCAAGTGTTTGGCAGTGCCCAATACACACAAGCACCTTGAGTTGGCATTTTTCCTGTAAAAGTACCCTTGAACTTTCACCAGTACCTAGTTGCACACAGGGCAACTAGTTTGTGCAGTGACAAAAAAATTGATCCCACAGTTGCAAACCAGATATTCCTGACTTTACTCTATATTCACACCACAATGGTATAATCAAGCTGTGAATATAACTTTCTCACTACCACTATTATGCCTCATGTTTACTGACAACCAGCTAATTCTCAAACTGAAAGGTGCACATTACTGGAAGGAAAGTTGTCACATAATGTCAGTCAGGTTGTCAGTAGTACACACACACTACACCCATCACACACAGCATGAAGCAGACTCATAGACTCACATATGCTGAGTCACTTAAATGAAACCTTCCTAAATCTGAGAATTCCTAGACTAAGCACAGATAACAAATGCCCTCAGCAGCTCCAAATGCAATCTTTCAAAACACCCACATCAACACATACAGCTACATCTCAGGGAGCTACTACTTCTAGGTCCATAAGGCAAGCCAAAACAACCCAAGATTCTAATCATTGTAGACTCCATTGTTAGACACACTGATGTCCTTCTCACCAAGCTGAGTAAGGAGAAACTCATAGTCAGTTGCTTATCAGGGGCCAGGATCCATCATATTACACATGCAATCAGGTCATTGAACAAGTACCGGTATAACTCAGTTCTAGTCCATGTAGGTGTAAATGATCTGAGACATATTGCCCTAGACTATATGAAGAAAGACATCATGGAGCTCTCGGAATGTGTATCCCAGGCTGGTATGAGTTTAGCACTGAGCAGCATTCTACATTCTCCAAGTATGATGCCACAGTACAAACAGAAGATGGCTGACTTTAATAATTGGTTTAGTTTATGTTGTGATTCTAAGGGGTATAATACTTGTCAGCATGGAAGGAGATTAACAGTTCCCAGTGCTTTGCCAGAGATGGTCTGCACCTCTTCCCTCTAGGCTTTCAATTATTAGCTAAAACACTGCTCTCCCAAATAGTGCCTTTTTAGGCAATGCTAAACTGAAAATACTGCTGACATAGCAAATCAAAACCAAGAAAATATAAAGATATTATTGCTCAAAGCTAGGAATTTAAGCAAGAAAACTCCACTACCTACAAGCTCTCCTCATCCTAGAGAATTCTGATTTCTGTGCAATCACTGAGATGTGATTTAAAGGCATGGAGAGCACCCTGGCAGTGCAAGGCTATAATGCATTGCATACATTTTGACCAACTGTTGCTATAAATAAAATATAAATATATCTCAAGGCTTGTCAGACAAGATGATGTACTTCAGTTTCTCCATGTTTAAATCACCATAGGCAAATACATACACCACTTCCTTGCAAGCTATACATTACCCCCTCTATGGCCTAGGAAAGCCATAACACATATTTAAGCTTACTGGAACCACTAACTGTCCAACCCAATGCCATAGTCTGCATAGTGTCACAAGGATGGCAGACCTTATTATGACCTGTTCTGGACACAACAAAGTACAGTTTTGTACCTACCATAAATGTAGATGTTCGAAGATCCACATTGCTGCAGTCCTTACACTTGGGTAGTCCGCTGTCCTCGGTCGGCCCGAATATCAAAGTATAAGGCTGACGTCGGTCAAGACGCATTTGACTGACATCAGGACGTCAGGGTACAAATGCGCATGACCGACGTCATATCCTCAGTCTTTTCTTGCCCCAGATGTCAGAAGACCCTAAAAATAAAGGTCAAAACCAAAAGACAGCAAACAAACAACCAACCACCCTTGCACTAATTATATGTACAACATATACAATATACACAATATTTACAACCCAACCCACACAACCGCCTCTAACTACAGAGGGGAAGGAGGGAGGGTAAATTGGACTGCAGCAATGTGGATCTTCGAACATCTACATTTATGGTAGGTACAAAACTGTACTATGTTCTTCATCTCACATTGCTGCAGTCCTTACACTTGGGTAGAATCCCAAAGCAGAGGTAAGGAAGGATGGCCAAACTATAAGGAAGCAGGAGCTGCCAAAATGCCCTGCAAAACAGCAGTGGCAAAACCAGCCCTGGATTTAGAGTAAAGTGGTAGGTGATAATGCCTAGAGAAAGTATGCACTGAACTCCAAGTAGCTGCCTCCAAAATATCCTTGGTTGCCACCCCTCAAAAAGCTGTCGAAGTGGCAGTAGCCCTAGTGGAATGAGGCCTAATCCCAACTGGAATCTCCTTGCCATGATGGGAATAACAGAAAGCAATGCAAAACCCAATCCACTTAGAAATAGTTTGTTTTGACACAGGCTTGCCCTGAGAACTCAAAGCAAAAGAAACAAATAACTGCTGCGACTGCCTGAACCCTTTAGTTCTGTCCAAATAATATCGCAACTGCCTGTGTACATCTAAAGTGTGCAAAATCTTTTCCCCTTTATTTTGGGGATTTGCATAAAAGTAGGCAAATGAATAGTTTGGTTTAAAGCCACACTAGAAACCACTTTAGGCATAAAGGAAGGATTAGTACGTAAAGATACCCTATCCTTATGGAAAATTAAGAAAGGCTCAACCGCCATAAGGGCCTGTAATTCAGAAACCCTTCTTGCAGAGGTAATGGCCAACAAAAAGGCAGTCTTCCATGATAAATATTTCAACTCAGTAGTAGCTGCAGGCTCAAAAGGTTGTAGAGTGAGTTTCTCCAACACAAAATTGAGATCCCAAGCAGGAATAGGAGCTCTATGTGGGGGTCTTATATTCTTTGCCCCTCTAAGAAATTGTTTGAACAAAGGATGAGAAAACAATGGTGGGTCACAGTCATAGTGAGCTAAAATTGCTGCAGCATGAACCTTAATAGAAGAGAAGGACAAACCTTTGTCCAGTAACTCAGTAAGATATTGAAGAGCCACACTTAAATTAGGCTCAGAAACATCAAAATCCTTTGCTGCACTCCAAAATAAAAATATCTTCCATTTATCTGCGTACACTTTCCTTGTACTAGGCCTTCTAGCTTCCAAAATCACATTCAAAACTTGTTGTGGAAGTTGAGACACTCTATGGTTCAAAACAGAATATGCCAGGCTGTTAGGTGAAGAGAGTGAAGTTTGACATTGAGCAAATAACTGTCCTCCTGGGACAACAGGTGTGGAATCGAAGGCAAAGGCCATGGAGGCTTCTGTACCAGACTTCTCAGTAATGGGTACCAGTGCTGTCGAGGCCAATCTGGAGCTATTAAAATCATCCTTGGCTTGTCCTGTCTGACCTTTAGAAGTACCTTTGGGAGGAGAGGCAGAGGTGGAAAGGCATACACATGAAGATTGCTCCAATTGAAAGAAAGAGCATCCACTTTCCAAGCTGTGGGATGAAACCTTTTCGTGCAAAACTTTGGCAGCTGATGGTTTAGTGGAGAAGCGAACAGATCTATGTCTGGAGTTCCCCATGACACTGTCAATTTCTGAAATACATGAGGATCAAATTTCCACTCGTGGGGATCCATAATTCGTCTGCTCAACACATCTGCTAAGGAGTTCTGTGCTCCCGGCAGAAACCTTGCCTGAAGATTGAGCTGTAAACTGAGAGCAGTCTCCCACAAAATCATTGCTTGCCTGCATAGAGGATAAGAATGTGTTCCCCTTGCTTGTTGATGTACCACATGACAGTTGTGTTGTCTGTTAGAATCAACACCTGCCCTGGAAGAAGTAAATCCTTGAAAGCTATTAATGCAAACTGGACTGCTAACATCTCCTTCAGGTTGATATGTAGATGTTGTAGTCTGGCAGGCCACTTGTCTTGTATCCACTTTCCATTCAGATGAGCTCCCCAAGCTTTGTCTGAGGCATCTGTCGTTAAAATCTGACTCGCCTCTGGCCGGGTCACAGAGAGTCCCTTGTTTAGGTGACATTCCTGAGCCCACCACAAAAATTCCTTTTGAATGCAAGGTATTATTTGAATGACAGTGTCCAGATCCTGGCAGTGCTGTGTCCATACATTTTGAGATACCATTGCAGCTTCCTCATATGCAGTTTGGCATTGGGAAGCACCAGAATACAAGATGCCATGAACCCTAAGGCTTGAAGGACTGTCCTTGCAGTCAGCCCGGACTGATGAGATAGTTGATGGAAGTAAAGGGAAAGATTCTTTTGTTTGTCCGGGGTTAAAAGGCCATCTGGGATGCTGTATTCAGTCTTACACCCAGAAAGCACATGTCCTGAGAGGGTACTAGACTGGACTTTATTTCGCTCACAGAATACCCCAGGCATCTTAGCACTGCTATCACATATTCCAAATGATGAAGAAGCTCTTCCCTTCCTTGAGCCAGAATCAGGCAATCGTCCAAATAAGGATAGATCTGTATTCCTTTTAGCCTGAAGAAAGCTATCACTGGAGCCAGAACTTTCGTGAACACTCTGGGCAGTAGATAAGCCAAAGGGCAATGCAGAGAACTGATAGTGAGAAGTCCCAGCTCGAAACGTAGATACTTCCTGCAACTTAGTCTGATAGGAACATGAAGGTAAGCCTCCTTGAGATCCAAAGTTACCATCCAATGATCTTTGCCCAGCAGAGGTAAAAGCTGTTGTAACGTCAACATTTTGAACTTGGGAATGTCCAGATAAGTGTTGAGGATAGATAAATCCAAAATTGGTCTCCACGTGTTCCCCTTCTTTGGTACTAGGAACAGGCGAGAATAAAATCCTAGGCCCACTTCTGGCATAGGGACCGGCTGTATGGCCCCTAGTTGAAGTAACAGAGAAATTTGCTTGTGAGCCTCTATTCTTTGTTGAGGAGGAACGTCTGGCATGCCTCTGAAAGGAGGCAAGGTATGGAAATAAAACCTGTAACCGTGGTGTATGATATCCAATACCCATCTGTCTTGGGTAATTAAACTCCAATTTTCTTTGAAAAGTGCCAACCTTCCTCCCAAAGGTGCTGCCAGACGAGAAGGCTCTGGCAGCTGAAAAGGTAAGTCATTGGGTCTGTTTACGAAAGGACTGACCCCTGCCCTCACCTGAGGACTGTGCAGGAGAACTCCCTGTTCTAGGCCTGAAAGAGCCCTGAGCTCTGCCCCTACCACGTCTAGATCTACCCCTAGACTGGGAATCATAAGAAGGATACGTCCACCCTTTAGTAGGCCAATTTCTACTAAACTTTGGAGGCTGAACCTGCAAAAAATCTTTAACAGTCTGCATAGACTTAGCCTTGTCTTCCATTTTCTTTAAAACTGCCTCAACAGGAGAACCAAACACATCAGATTGTAAAGGAGCATCTAAAATCCTTGTTTTAACATGGTCAGATAAATTTTGATCCCTCAGCCAGGCGTGCCTGCGAAGAACTGACCCAGTGGCAGCCACCCTAGACGAGGCCTGTACAGCATCAAAACCACATTGCAAAGAATGCTTACCCACCTGTTCAGAAACATGTACTAAATCTTGTAACTCTTTACAATCAATACCTTCCGCCAGAGCATCAACCTTAGACTTCAATTGTGAAAGAAGATAGTTTTGGTATTTCAACATGTGAAACTGGCAATTCAAAGCCCTCATAGCTAGAGTGGAAGAAGTATAAACTTTCTTTCCCCATCTATCCAAGGCCCTGGCCTCTTTATCTGCAGGAACCGGATTCTTGACAACAGAAGCCTTAACACCTTTAGGCCCCTGGCTAACAGTTTCTGGGTCTGCCCTAGGACTCTTAAGAGATACTTATGAGCTTCAGGCACCCTGTAATACCTATCCGGTTTAACAGGAGCAGGGGGCAAAGAATCAGGATTAAGAGAAGCCTCTGTAAAAACATCTTCCACTACATCCAAAACAGGAGGTATAGCCAAAGGCCTATGCTGGGGTAAAACAAAATTCCCTAAGCCTTTTCCTGGAATCAGAGAAGTCCTGACCTTCCCACTTAAAATGCTCCCTCATGGAATGAAGAGTTTCTGAAAAAGAAAAATCCTCAGGAGGAGAAGCAGAAGGAGTAGAATCATCCACATCAGAATCAGAATAAGGAGAGTACTCCTGCAAGTCTTCAGCCAAAGACTCTGAAACATCCGAAGCCTGCTCAAAACTCCCTAGCTCAGGCTCCACCCTAGGTCTCTTAACAGGAGGGGGCAAAGAACCCCTAATCAAAGTAATCAAATCTTCTGCCATTTTAAGCATATGCTTCTTGGGCACAGTTCCAGAAGAACTAGGGGTGACACCAACTGAAGCCAAACCTGGCCTGCCTCTAGGAGAAGCCTTGGAAACAGAAGGAGAGGGCCTAACCACCCTAGGCAGGGAGGGGAGTATAGTAACCTGAGAAGCCCCATCACCCTGACCTGCCTCCTGAGAGGCCACATCCTGCAATAACAAGGTCTCTCCCTGGGATCCCAAAGAAACCTCCGGTGGAACCACCGGCTCCACCGACACCTCTAAAGAACCGGCGTCCGGTACGGACGGTTCTTCTAGCCTAGGCTTAACTGCTTTGTCCTTGCGCTTCTTCGAAGACTAACCTGGCACAATCTAATCTCCTCTTTATAGTGCGCTTATTGAATCTAGCACAAGAGCGACACCCAACAACGTCGTGCTCAGGCCCTAAACAAGGAATACACAAAGTATGATAGTCTCTATGCGGTATCTGTTTCCCACAAGAAATACAATTATTCACTTTTTCTGACATCCGGTAAACCACTGAGGCAAGAAAAAACTAAAATATTCCCCAACGGGGTACTTAGCCAACTTTGACTCGGTCTGAAACTCCGAAATCGAAAAATTTCAGAACGCCATACTGCTTCTGCATCGGACCATGCGGCAAAAAAGACTGAGGATATGACGTCGGTCATGCGCATTTGTACCCTGACGTCCTGATGTCAGTCAAATGCGCCTTGACCGACGTCAGCCTTATACTTTGATATTCGGGCCGACCGAGGACAGCGGACTACCCAAGTGTAAGGACTGCAGCAATGTGAGATGAAGAACATCAATCCATCACAGACAAGCTATGTAAAGGAGGTGGTTTGTTTTTGCATTTTGTTACAGTGATGGTGCTCAGTTACTGGCTTCTTAGACAGTTTCTGGAAAATGTAATTTTTTTCACTAAATTACTAATTTGTGCTTACCACAAAACTGCTAAAATTGTTTTGTGAAGCATTTAAATCTCCTTCTGTACAATGCACGTAAATTACACAGACTTTTTAGCTTTCAGAGTTGCAGGTCTTAGTTTCCAGACCCCTCCCACACTCTTGCTTAAACATTAAAGTTGCTTAGCAGGTCTAGCAGCTCTACTGATTCATCTGTGACTGACAGCTGTCACTTCAAGGAGCCGATAAAACAAATGACAACTACTTAAATTATTCCTTGCAGTCCTTCATTTTATACAGCAATAGTATCCAGCTAAGTTAACATTTCTCAAAGCAACTCTTGGTAAAAGTGATCCTCGTAGGTTGTATGTGCTTTATAGCATATCACTGACTTCAACAAGTCAATCCCAGAATGTAAGACAGCAGGCAGTCACTAATGACCTATACACATGCTGTCTCCACTACATCATACAGACTGAAATTAATTTCTGAAAATAAAAATTTGAAGAGCAAAAGATGGCTGGATCTTCATGATCTACGGCAGGGACAGAATAGAAATGAAGAAACTATAAGGTTCCTTTTGGATACTAAATTACATCTAAATTGAAATTATAGAGATTAAAGTAACTGTAAGATAAGATTAATTACACTGGAAGGTAGTGATGCCCTTTAGAAATAGACCCTTCTTTAATGTTTGAGTGGTTTATGCAGTCTTGCTTAATAACGTAAAACAACTCAAAGCATTTTTTTTCTGAATACTAAAATAAGAACAAATGTCTATAGTCAACTTGGGCACTTCATTCAAAGCAAAGTACAGTACATGAGACAAGCTGCCCAGGACTAAGAACAGTACAGCAAATTGTCCAGATTTGTGCTTCCTTTGTTAAAAGCAGACAAGGAAGCACATTTGCCATACACTTTCCACATATTTAGAC
The DNA here is from genome assembly GCF_019279795.1 of Protopterus annectens. NCBI lineage: Eukaryota > Metazoa > Chordata > Ceratodontiformes > Protopteridae > Protopterus > Protopterus annectens. The sequence goes on along the minus strand of NC_056736.1, from coordinate 251,716,137 downwards.
AGTTGCACTATGTTAAATTCAACAAAATCTTGAATGGGGCTGATTAGCCTCCATTCTATGTGAATAGCTATCTTTGTTGCCTGTTTTAGAAACATTTTTGCAATCTGTCACCTGATGCTTGCCAGCTTTCCGCCTCCTCACAGCCAATTATGCCTGTTTCCCCTTAACTGGGGATAGGGATCTGACCAAGAAAGGCCAGCATCTAGACAGCCATCAGGGATTCTTTTCCCAGTGTGTATTAACTCCCCACCTTTTGGTGGTTAAAATGTGTGACTGCTAATACAAAGGTCTTGCAATGCTCTCCTTATATAGACATGACATGTATTCACACACACTGTCCTCGGGAAACTACATTACCTTAGAGCACTACTGCTGAAGCAATTTGGCAGAAACTGGGTGCATATTCCTAGTCTATGTGCAGCATGCCATTCTCTTGTCCTTCCACAGGATCTGGAGTTACAGCAGACCTGACCATCATTCTTCTCCCAGAATGGCTAAGCCAACATACGATGCTCATTCCCATCTCCTCTTGACCATTTCCTCAGGTGCCTGAGCTGCTACTTAAACTCAGATAATCAAATTCATATTCAGGGCTTTATCTACCTATGCCACAAAATCAAGGTATTTTGGAAACTTTAAATGCAAGCTATATGTGATGCAACTGTTTTGGTTTCTGTTCACACATTTACAGAGCATAAATCAGACTGTCATTCTACAATTATGGGTTAGGCTTGCCTCCTCTATTCTGCACACTTCCTTACCACCATCCCTCCCTCTGTAAACTGTTGCACACTCCACCCAAGAGTTATTGATGGCTTTGCAGCTGCAGGCATCCACTACAATGAGATTATTACAGCTGTATGACGTACCAACCATAAAAGCAGATCATTGAATAACTGACTGTCAGATGCTGGACAGCTGGAAAGCCTTCTGCCACCCTTTGTAATATGCATATTTATAGTAAGCTGTGTATTAAATGATAATTATTTTGGTCCCCTTTTGTCATTCTTCATGCCAACTCACTGCCCACATCCTATGCTGGGGGTCTGCTGGCAGGGTCTATATTATCTTATCAAAGAGGCATTACAACGAATGCCTCTTCATCGAACAGTAAAGAACAAACTGCCAGTTAAGCGAACAGCCGATTCAGTGATTTTTTTCTAAGGAAAGAAAATCTCTTGGCCATCAGTGTGAATTTGCCCCTCTCCCCACTGTAGTGCGATCTCGGAGTTGGTATATTTAGTTAGGGGGTGTGGGGGGCTTGGTGTGTGTGTTTGTAGTGATGTCTCATTTCTGGGTCAGATCAGTGATTTTTTTTTTTCCTAGGAATTCGCCATTCGCGTAACTGGTGGTTCATTCTTTAGGGGTCAATGAAGAGGCATTTGCTCTTCATTTTTGCCATCTCTTTTTATACTGTCAATGATTTTTGGATGGTATGAGTGATTGCTTGACAAATATCAGCATGTTAAAGAATGTCCCCAGCTTTATTTAATTTGGGGCACATTGGTTTTCCTGAGAAGGGCTGAACTAACAGTGTGTCGTGAGGTTTACATACACATTCCTTGGGGAATGAGAAGGCTGTGGTTTGGATGCCAGCAAATTGATGGCGAGCAGTTTCACCATTTGGAGGGTGAAAACAGGACTGAAGAATCGCTTGTGAGTGGAAGGTGGATATTGTGTTAACAGTTGTATCATTTTCTGATGGAAGATAAAGAACGGCTTTAGTTATTCTGTTTGGGGCCCGTATGTGTGTTGGAGAAGGCTTGACTGATTAGCGTGGTGTTTGGACTACATATGCAGTCTCTGAAGGATGAGAAGGTGACTGTTAGGGGGCCAGTGAGCTGATGGTGAGCGGTCTCATTATTTGGAGGGAGAGAACGGGACCGAAGGGTCGTTTTATGAGTGGAAGGAGGATTTCCAGTTGACGGGGGGGGGGGGGTCGTCTCACATCGGCCATTTGTTTCAATCAAGAAGGGCTGCAAACGTTTGCCGTGGATCATAAAGGGGGATTGTTGAACATCGGCCATTTCCCTAATCAAGAGGGTGACTTTGTTTTATTATTTTTTTGCTGTATCATCATCGTATGGGCCGAAGGTAACTTTTTGGTGCTTGTGATAATTTTTTGAAGGAATAAGCATCAAAGGCTAATAATTTTTTGTGTGTTTGCTTTATTTTTGGTGGACATGATTCAGTCTTGTGAATAAGGTGCTCAAGGCATTGCAAAGCAAAATAATTATAAGGGGCTAATTGTGACCAGCTTTGGACCAGCTTCCGGAAAATACTTTCTGGAACATTGTTCAGAATATATATGGGACAGTGTGGAAACAAATGTCTAGATATTTATGTGAGTTTTTACTCTACTTATAAAGATTCACTGGGGCCCATGGAAGAACATTAACTGTATTTGACTGAGGCAGTTTTACTGCCCAATAGTAACATCTATACTACAGATATATATTTAAAGATACAATGGTTGATGGTATTGTGCAGCCCTGCGATGGTTTGGGGCTGTTTAAGACTTGTGTTCCAGTTATGGATAACAAAAATCCAAACATTTTTTCTTTAGAATATTGTTTGTTTTTTCAGTTTGGAAAGACAACACATTCTTGGTTTTGTTTACTGAACATACGAGCATTTGTTGGGGCCCATCGGCAAATGTTTGCTGTACAGGATTGAAGCTGGACTCTTGTGTTCATTAAAAATATTCTGGACTATTATTCAACATTAACAGTCATTTGTCCTGTTTTTATGGGACAACTGATTTGTTTACTTGGTTTGTTGATAACTGTGATGAATTCTTTTTGGGAAATCGAATGAAATTTGATTTGGACAGTGTTAGAACTGTATCCCGACTGGAAGAGAAGACTTTTGTTCATTTGTTTGGACTAAGACCACTCATATCAAATTGTTGTGGCCTCAGGGGTCATGTTTGGGGATAATTGTGTTTGTTATCTATATGCTTATGTTGGTAAAAATTTTTTGTGATTTGTATGTGTGGGGGTACCAACTTTAGGTGGACACATCTATTTGGCATTCATCACTTGTTTTGTATTGTTCTCTGAGGGCTATACAACAATTAGAGGGATACTAGTGTCCTTTATGTATAAGTGCACTGTATTTTTCAAAAATATATACTTTTTTTTGTGAATGTATAAATAACTAACTGATACTGTTGTTTAGTAGGACAGGCTGATTTTGTGAATAATAGTATGTCCAATTTGACATTGATCTTATAGGGTTTTGATTTATGTGATTTTGAAAACTTCATGGATGGACAGGTTATAGATGGTCCAGTTGGGGGAGACTCATGTATATCCTTAGGCACATATTATTTGCTTCTTGTGAGAAGAGGCATATCATGGTATTTACATCAATATAGGTTCCATTGATAGAGGGTCACTGTTGGTTATGGAATATATTTATAGTAAGTCAGCTCCCTTGGATGGGTTGTAATTTATTGATAAGGGGATATTAATATTTTGAATCCCCTGGTTTGAAATACAGATGGCCTGAAATCAGCCAATAAGTTCATTAGAATATATAAGGGGGAACATGGATTTGGTGACATTATTGCAAGGCCTCTCTGCTGAAAAAAAAAATGATTTGCAGGTGTTTGGTTTGTATAGGGCTGGAAGGCATCAGAGTGGGGTTGATACTCCTCTTGTGACTGGTCAATGTGGTGAATTATTTAACAAACTGACTATAGGAATGGTGACTTTACGAACCAATGTGGGGCATCTGAAATTGTTTAAGGTCAATCAGGCAAAAAATATTGTTCCTAGGGGTCTTAGGGTTCACACAGTGCCATATGTCAGCATGGCTGATGATGCATTGACCTAGGAATGGGCACAAGCACAACAGGATGCCTCTGTGTCATTTGTTAATATACTGTCCTCATTATATAGTGGACAAAAACTGTATTGACGTACAACAGGTATGTGAAGATCTTAAAATGTTTGAAGGACAAACCCGATATCAGGAATGTCTAACTAAATTATCTAAAGACTTATTGAGTATAGAAAAATCCTTGAAAAATAAGAAACTTTAAAAGTTTAATCATGATGTTAGGGACTATGAGAGGGGGAAGCCTTTTGACCTCAGGAAGAGTGTTAAATTTTCTGACGGTGGGAGTAATGTGGTTAGAACAAAAAGGAAGAGACCGAGGTCAATTCATAAAAAATCAGGTATGGATCATAGCAGTACTTCAGGTGAGGATTCTTCAGCCACAGATGTTGAGCAAGTTGTCACACAGAGGTCACCAAATACTAAGAAATAGAGGGGGCTGGATCACGCTTTGGGGCTAGATGACACCAGGGAGGTAGGAAACGTAGGAAACAAACAATGTACAGATGTTGTTACAAACATTGGGACATCGGTAAATACGGTGTACAATGTTCATAAAATCTCCTCTGTAAGTCTTACAGAAGCTGAAGAACAATTACTTAATAAAGGTTGAAATACATACCTGGTTTCCTTGTAAGTGAAGATAGTGTGGTTGATGATGTGCTCGCTTTTTGTCGGACATTGAATCTGAGGTTGCTTTTTGGTTCCCAAGGTAAGATTCAGTGATTTACTGAGTTTCGGTTTCGAAAATTGAAATGTATGCCCCCAACGGATAAGCATGTGGCTATTTTTCAGGAATCAGTTCTTAAAGATTTGAATTTTAGTAACTGTGAAGCTAGGATACTGGATTAGAATTGGACAGTGGAAGAACAGTGTGCCTTTAGGAATTTGAAAGAAAAAAAAAACATTGTCATTATTCCTGCAGAAAAGGGTGGGACGGTAGTGGTGATGAACACTGAGGATTATATTATGGAGGCTCGTAGACAGTTGAGTAATGCCAGACATTACATGTTAATGCCTCTGGATCCTACTTTTCATTTTAAAAAGGAAATAGATGCTTTTTTGAATTTGGCCATGGATGAGGGAGTTATTTCTCCACAAGTTAAACAGCATCCGACTGTGGATGATCCCCAACAACAGATCCTCTACTTCTTGCCCAAGATTCATAAGAATCTGAATAAACTACCTGGGAGGCAGATAGTGTCTGGTATTGGTTCTTTGACTTATCAGCTTTCTTAACTGAGCATTTACAGCCATTGTTAAGATTAGTTAAGGCTAGAATTAAGGATACCACATAGTTTTTGACCATTATTGAGAATTCTCAGTTGGAGACACATTGGCTACTATGTACATTAGATGTAGCAGCATTGTATACAAGCATTTCACATTGGGCTGGAATAGAGGCTGTTAAATATTTGTTGGAGAAGGCGGATATCTACCCTCCGGGTTTTAATACACTGTTATTGTGCATGGTGGAGCATGTGTTGACCAAAAATGTAATTTATTTTCATGGTGAATGCTATTGGCAGGTCCAGGTAACAGCTATGGGGACATCTTTTGCCCCCATATATGCAGATTTGCTTATGGGCTATGTAGAGGATCTGTTGATTTATGATAGTATGCAATATATATTTGCCTGATATAGACAGCTGGAGAAGATTTTTGGACGTCTGTTGGTTGGTATAGCGGGGTGGGGCAGACTATTTGTCTGAATTCGTTCAGTATTTGAATGAAAACAAATGGGGAATTGAATTTACTTTGAATGTGGATATACAGCGTATTAATTTTTTGGATGTGACAGTCACAAGGAACAGTGACAATACTTTGGCGTCCCAGATATACCGCAAATAACCACAGTATAATAATTTGCTGTATGCTACGAGTCTGCACCCCCGCCACATTATAGAAAACATACCTAAGTCACAGTTCTTGAGAGTTAAGAGAATTTGTTCTTCTCCAGATGTCTATAGACATTTTGAGGAGGATCTCACTGAAAGATTTAGGGTTAGGGGATACCATCCCCATAATATTAGGTCAATCAAGAGATGGGTAATGGGTAAGAACAGAATGGAAACACTTGTATATCAGAATAAGAAGCAGGATAATGGAGATGTTATTAGATTTGTTACCAGTGACGGCTGGTGACTTCAAATCAAAGGGGGGCTGCAGGAGACAGCTGAATGGGTGGGGTCAAGGGGAAGGGGTGTGGCCAACCAGAAAGGGGAGGAGCTATGCTCAAAACTACAAAAAATAACTTTAATTAAATACGCTGCCCTGGGTGGCAAACCATCATTATGAGAGTCCAAAAAATAAGTGTAGAAGAATAAAAATATTTCAATGCATTGGCTGCATGACAGCTTACTTAATATTTAGATGGAAACAAAAGGTTGTGAGGCATGAAAAAATAAATTACTTTTTAAATACATTACTGGAATGCCAGTCAAAATCAAGTACAAGCAAAACCAGAAGCACTCAAACCACTACTCCTTGCACTGCAGTTCTAATTATAATTTATATTCAGCTTTATTAAAGTGCCAAGTAACATGCTGAAAGTAGAAATCTCTGTGATGCCCCCACTTGTAAAAATGTTTCTTATCCAAAAAGGACCTGCTGCCTGACTGGACAAGGCCAGATATATTGGGGGAACATATAAACAGTACTAAAAATTGCTCTTGTATAAACTGGGACATAAATCTGGACAAGGCCAAATATATTGGGGGGGAACATATAAACAGTACTAAAAAATGCTCTTCTATAAACTGGGACAGTTGATAGAACAGGTCTTACTTTAGCATGGATTTTTCTGAAGGTTATGAAGTCTGAAACTAGGTGTGTCATTATTTAGTGACTTAATTCCTAAATGATTTGCCAGAAAACCACAAATTTTTATGAGGAACAAATCAAAAATAAGAAGCAAACATCTATTCATTCTTTGAAAATCTGGACAGTTGGGAGGTATGGTTCAGCTGGGGCTGTCTAAGTTTGCCGCCCTTCCCCCTCACAAAACCCTGGTCGAATGGAGCCTCCCTGCAGCCATTCCAATGATCCTTTACTTTGCTATTTCACTCCATTTACCATAAACACTAATGTGCATACTGATTTACTTCTATGATGATTTGAACTTCATTTGAAAGTTTTATTTTTGCATTTTACAGCACAAACACTAAGACATCTGCTAAACAAACTTGGCATTAAACCTTCTCTGCCCTTGAAACTCACATTCACTGAAACAACATTAAAATCCACATTCAAAGAAAATATATTTTACTCGTGGCAGATAAAAATAAATTCTGGGCTGTTTTCAAATCATAGGCCCCTTGCATATGAAACACATGTGCTCTTTGATACACCTTCCTATTGCTTTGAACATTTTTCCAGTAAACAATGAAACAAAACTGTCCAATTCAGAACATTTCCATCATAAAAGTCTACTCAAACTTCTACAGTCCACTATTATCAGTAAATATGCACAATTCTACAGTCCACCATTATCAGTAAATATGCACAATCTCTGAAGTAGTAAAAAAGTCATCTAAATAATTCCACGTTAAATAAATCTGTAATGAAGAGGTTGGTGCTAGCAATCACCTTTATATTTCATGGTTTCATCGAACAATAAAGTGTCTGATGCCCCTGTGGAATAAATTGCCTAAATTACATTAAAAATAAGCTAGTAATATTGCAATAGGAAATGGATGGCAAACTGATAACAGGCTCATAATTAGTATCTTAACTTTCAGTACGGCAGCATTCACCCCTTATGGGAGTAGAACCAACAACCTTCTGCATCAAAAGCAAGCACACAGCCTGTTGTGCTATTAGCACTAAACTTCTCTTCCCCTGCAGCTCTCAGCTCCTTGTAAAATCTAATCAATACTCAACTGCATCTCAACTTCGCAGCACAAGAAGTCTGGAAAAAGCCAAATTTATTGGGGTGGGTCAAAAGGGCAAAAACCAGGGACACATTAACATTGCTTGTATAATCTTGGAAAGCTGCTAGAATAAAATGCTGTGTTACCACGGTACCACCATACATTTTACTGCCAAAGTCCCTGTGCAAAAAAGAGTCAGAACAACATACCACTATGCCAAATCACCTGCTTTGTGAAAGAAAAATGCTGTGTTACCACCGTACATTTTACAGACAAGGTCCCTGTGCAAAACAGTCAAGAGCAACATACCACTACGCCAAATCAGCTGTTTTGTGAACGAGAGGAAGACTGAAACTTAAATGGCTATCATTTAATGAATTCAGTTCTCACCATAGCTGTCAACCTCTTAGCACAAAACACCTGGATAAATCCAGTAATGAGGGAATACAGCCCTCAAACATATTCAGTGAATTCAGTTCTTGCCATAGCTGTCAACCTTAGCACAAAAAACCTGGACAAAGCCACTAACAGGGTATTACAGTCCCAAAAATTAAGGAAAAATTTCAAATAGTCACCTTATAAACTTAAAAAATTGCTATAATAAAAGGTTGTGTTACTATATATTTATTGCTAGAATAAAAAGTTGTTTTACTATGTATTTTCTGAAGACTATGAAGTCTGAAATTCAAATGCCTGTCAATTTTACTTGTGATGGAACAAAAACAATTTTCAGCAGAGGCCCAGGGAGAAATACTGTAGACACGTCTTTGTAAAATGGCAGGACACCAGAGCAAATCCACACAAACACAGAGATAAGATGCAGACTCCACAAAGAAGGCACCCCAGCCAAGAATCAAACCACAAATCTTATAGCTGTGACTCTGAGGCAACAATACTGCCACTGCACCATCAAATATGTAAGAAATTAAACATTCAGAAACCTGAAGTCTGAAATTCAAATGCCTGTCAATTTTATTTAACATTTGTTAATCAGGACAGTCCGACTTGGAACAAAAAAACAATTTTCAGCAGAGGCCCAGGAAGAAATAATGCAGACATGTCTTTGTAACATGGGAGGACACAAACGCAAACCCACACAAACACAGGAAGAAGATACAGACCCCCACAAAGAAGGAACCCCAGCCAAGAATCAAACCTGAGAACCTGTAGCTGTGAGGCAACAATGCTACCAGTGCACCATCAAATAAAAGCAAACCCATACAAACACAGGGAGAATACAACAGACCCGACAAAGAAGGAACCCCAGCCAAGAATCAAACCTGAGAACCTGCAGCTGTGAGGCAACAATGCTACCAGTGCACCATCAAATAAAAACAAACCCACACAAACACAGGGAGAAGATAACAGACCCCACAAAGAAGGAACCCCAGCCAAGAATCAAACCTGAGAACCTGCAGCTGTGAGGCAACAATGCTACTACTTCACCATCAAATATCAAGCATTGCAACATTTACAAACCACAGATATTATGAGGAACAGATCAGATCAAATATGAGGCAAAAATCTGCAATTTTTTTACAAATGGTGGTGGGTAGGGAACTCAAGTCTTTAACACCTGCATACAGGGTACAGGGTTCAAGCCTGAGGTATTCCCTACCACACCACCATGAGCACCTGGGGCACTGACACACACACACACATACACACACACACACACACACACACATACATACACACACTAAACGAAAAGGCACCATACATTCAAACAAAACAAGAAAAAGCACCATACATTCAAACAGTACAAGAAAAAGCACCATACATTCAAACAGTACAAGAAAAAGCACCATACATTCCAACAAACACACTTACCTGTCCGGTCTCCATAACCAATGTACATTCATTAGATCCAAACCCCTTCCTGCGCAATACTCCAAAGACTCGCGAGATTAGATCCAAACCCTTTCCCGACGAGACTGCAGCAATTCCCATTCCCGACTGCTGGTGTTGCAGTCCGGCCACAATGTATTATCCCAGCATGTCTGTGCACTTTAAAGTGCACAGACGTCTCCTCGCGTTTCCCTATCAGGACTGCCGGACTGCCTTGAGCATGCGCATACAGTAGACCAGTAGTCTGGACTACTGCGCATGCGCGAAGTCCGCAAATTTTAAAACTTTTTTTTCTATTTTTTATTTTTATTTTTAGTTCTTTTTGTTTTGAGGGGGCTGCAGTCCGGCAGTCCAATAGCACGGGCCGCCCCTGTTTGTTACGACCTATGGCCGGAATATTAACATCATTAGGGAGGTCATAAATACAAATTGGAACATTCTGTTAGCCAGTGATCAACTATCTGGTTTACTTATGCCTAGATGTCAATTCTCTTACAGAAGTGGGCCCACTTTAATCATTATAAATGTGGGTATAGAAATCAAAATAATGCATATCAGGGTACTTTGTCTGGTGAAAAATCTGTTGGTTCACATCCATGTGGACTTTGTTCTTTTTGTAAGCACATGTTGAAAACCAAACAGTTTTCTAGTAAGAATACTTGTAAGGTTTATGATATGGGATTTTTTTGCAAACTGTGGGTCAGACTGGCTGGTATATTTGGTTACATGCTCATGTAATGTTTTTTAAGTTGGGCAGACTTCGAGGCCCATATGAGTATGCATATCTGAACATATGAGTGATATTCGTACTAAGCGTATGTCAAATGCTTTATATAAGCACACACTGAAACATAGTAATGAAAATATTTTGTGGTTATTGATAAAGTTTTGGGGGACAGGATAAATAAATGGGATGGCATGCTATATTAAACAAATAGGAGAAGGGCTGGATCATTAAACTTGGGGGTTTGTTTTCCTCAGGTTTAAATGACCATATGTAATAAATATGGTTCTGGTGAAAGGGTTGACTGTTGCTTTAAATATTGATGTTTGGTTAATGGAGAATGATTAGTTATGGTATAAATTGAAGGATTTATGCCTTGGTACTTGATCACTGATGAAGGCTTGGCTGCCGAAACCAGTCTGATTTTTATCTTGGTATGGCCACAATAAAGGAAATTTTATATGCTCTGATGGTGCTGGCTTTGCTTTTTTGAAGTTCCCGATCATTTGGGGCCTGTGCATCAGCCTTATCGTGCAGGCGGTGTGTTTTTAGTGTTCATGGATAGGAAATAAGCTACTTAGTGTTAACCATTATTTTTACATTTAAAATGTATTTTTAATATTTACTTGTTGCCATTTTAAACATTTCCTTGTCATGTTATAAGATCTGCAATAACAACTTTACTCAGTCTGTCACCTATTCTAAATAAATAACTAAACAAACACTTTGCAATTTCTGAAAGAACTTCAAATAGAATCTAATCCTAGTCAAAAACCTCTAGTACCTCAGTACTTCCCATTCAAATGGGGCACCAGGGGTTTTAGTCCTTGTCTTGCAGACTTGGGGAAACAAACCATAAGCTCGAGCTTCTCCTTGTTAAGCAAACAGGTCGATAGAATGCCTGAAAAATCAGGGTTGGGAGATGAATCATTCTTACTTTTATTGCTTTGAATGGATTCTGTGGTAAAGTGTCTGTGATAACGAGTGCAATGCTACTTTTGTTTTCCCCAAAAAGACATAGTGGAGTTGGCAGTAGATGTGTACTCAATGGAATGATGGAAGTTTCCTTCCTTTCACTCCTTTTCTGGTACTACTATGCCTAATAGTATATAAATAAAAGTTATCTGGTGGGACAGATGTGTCCCAGAGACTCCTCCATCTATGGAATAGACTCCCTCTCGACATCAAGCAGAGTACCTCTTTACCCTTTATAAGCACAACCTGGATAACTGGATGCGAAACAGAAAATATACCCCTGGGATTCCACCCATGTCCCTGCTGGACGGGGGAATTGTGTGCTGATCTAAACATGGCCTAAACCCTTGGCTAGGATTTTAAGGGCCTCAGGGCCAATAGACTAGTAATCTCCTATGATCCTATGTACTTTAATATGATGCTAGTCCCTTTTGTCCTCAATCATCTCAACTTCGAGGTGGAGCCAAGCCAGCAAAAAACTTCAGAGCTTCACCACTGCTTGAGTTCCTCTCTCATAATCCCCTGTGCAAGAAGAGACTCAATTCTACAATGTAATGCCAACAAACAGAAAAACTTGAGGCCTTCATTAATACCCAGCACTTAACATGTATGGGGGGACCATGCTAAACGAATGATTGGAAAGCCTATCAAAACTTCAGATTGAGTTTGCCCTTAGAAAAAGAGGACAACCTCAAGAGAAAACACCAAGGATAAATGACCGAGTCTCGTAAAATGCATCACGATTGCTCTAGTAGGATCCTCCAGAAGACTTGGCAATAGGCACAATGACAATTTAGAAGGGGGAAGGAGAATGAGGTGTTGAGATGGACAGAAAGTAACTAGGAGGGTGGTATGTTCTGATTATTAGAGGAGGACAACATGGATCTAGCATTCTTGTAAATACATAACTTTCATATTCTAATACTGTCTTTTCCTTCTGCCTTGATAGTTAGGAGAGAGTCCCCTGCTACCTAAATTCCCAAGTAGCATTATGGTAGAAACCTTTTGAGCATGGCAGAATGGAGATGCAGTTTGTAGTGTTTCTGTGCATATTACACCAAGTTGTTGTAGAACATACATTATCCAATGATGAATGATTAAAGAATGCAGTTGAAAAGGGAACATATGTAGAAGAATGTGCCCTTGGCTTGGCAGAAAGAGACAATTTTCAAATTATAAACAAAGGTAATGCAGTTAGAGACCTTGGACCTCAATTTAATTTTTGGAATAATATGCAAAGAGCTAGTCATCTTTTTTTTTTTTTTTTTTTATTTCTCCAAGTCTTTTGGGTTTCTAATACCATGACAGGAATGGACCCCATTTCTAAGTCAAACTATGATTAAAGTTCATGTAATTAGTATTGTTTCAATCTTTGACGTCAGCCAAAAGTGCTTTTTGCAGCACCTACAATGTGCCCAGTAATGACTCCTTCTGCAATGGGGTTGCATGTATTGTTAACATATCTAAATATGATTGTAGATTCTTTTTTATAAGACCCGTTACTCCTGCTACTATTGGAACTGTCTGTGTATCTTTCTTCCACATTGCTCTTGCTTCTGCCTTCAGAACCTGATATTTTATGACTTTGTGTCTCTTTGTATGCAAGACACTGTAGTCACTGAGTGTGGTGATTTCAATGAGCAATGCTACTTTTGTTTTCTTTTCATGGACCACTAGATCCAGTTTTCTAGCACCTATTGTTTGAATTGTTGGCAATGGGTGATCCAATGTGATGTAAACTTCATCATTTTCTGTGATGCTTTGTGGCTCATGTTTTCAGTGTTCTTCAGCCACTTCAATACCATAATGTTTACACAATCCCCAGTGCAACAGTCTTGCCACATTATTATGCCTTTCAGTATACAGTCCTTTTGCCATTAGTATGTCACAACCAGCAACGAGGTGTGCAACTGTTTCCAATTTGGTTTTACAAAACCTACATTTATTTTTTATTTTTATTTATTTACTGACATTTGTTAACCGGGTTGGTCCAGCTGGGCTTGTGGCCCGTTTTCAGTGGAGACCCGAGGAGATTGTACATACAGAGAAGTGATAACACGTGCATTAACAAGTGTACAGGAATTGAATAAAAATTTCACAAAACATTTTGAAGACAGCAAAACTGGTAACATATACATTAACATGTGATTAACATGTGATCAGAAATTGAAATTATACAATAGTATTTAAAAGACAAAAGTAAAGAGAGATAAATTTAAACACTATTAGTTATGTCTAGCCTTTATTATCAGGGTTATGAATTATTTACATATTTACAGAAGAGTTGGTTCCAACCAGATAAGTATTAAGTAGAAATGAGTATCCTCAAGTAGGGGGAATACTTTGTAGATGGGGGGGGGGTACTGAAAGGCATACCTAAGGAGGGGAGAAAGGGGTTAGGTTGGGTCCTGACAGGGAGAGATTTTGGAGTTAAGTAGATGGAGTTTTAATTTTTCTTTAAAGTGGGATGGGTGAATGGTGGAGCATATATCTCTAGGAAGTTTGTTCCAAGTTTAAGCAATGGGGCATTTAAATAAGAGTTTTTTTACTGCTTTTGTTTTGTTGGTAGGTGTGTAGAAGTAACTGATTTGAGGTACGAAGAATACGAGGAGGTCTGTAGATAGAAATGAAGGAAGAGAGTGCAGAACAAGATGAAGGTTTATAGAAAATGAAGTGTAACATTTCAAGCTGTGATAGCAACACTAGGTGGGGGAATTCAAGCCAGTGGAGGGATGTAAGTGGCAAGCAGTGATGAGTATTGTATACAGAGTTTGTGATGAATCTAGCTATCTTGTGATAGGTTTGTTGGAGTATGTTTAAGGTTGTGGTTTGAATGTTGGTGAACACAGTGACAACATAAAGAAGGGAAGGGAAGGGAGGAGAGCTTGAGCAAGGGAGTCTAGCATTTGGAGTTAGAAATTTTTTGTTATGATAAAGTAAACCTAGTTTCTAGTTTGTCTTTTTTATGCCTTGGAGAAGGTGTATCTTAAATCTGAATTCATCATCGATAAGGACGCCTAACAATTTAGTGTGAGTTTCAGGTTGCATAATTGCGTTGTTTGTGGAAGTGACAGAAAAGGAGGATTTGTGATGAGTCAGAAAACGGGGAAGAAATAGTAAGAGTTTGGTCTTTTTTGGGTTGAGGATGAGTAAGTTACTGGTTAGCCACTGCTTGGTAGATGAAAAGGTGTGTTGAGTGAGTGTATGGAGTTCAGAGATGTTGTCAGAGATAGAGATGAGAGATAAATTGGCATATTGTATGAGGAAGGATTGTTTGCAGGATGTCTGGAGGTCATTAGTGAAGATACTGAACAAAAGGGGACTCAAGATGGAGCCTTGGGGTACTCCTGTTGGGACTGGCAGGAATGAAGAGGAAGATAACCATTTAACTGTTTCCTGCAGGATAAGTAACTGGAGAACCAGGAAAGGGAGGAGGAAGATAGATTGAGACAAGCAAGTTTAGATAACAGTAGGGGATGGGAGATGGTATCAAATGCTTTGTAAAGGTCTAAGAAGAGACAGGATACATGTTTTTGTTATCTAGGGCCTCAGCTATGGTATGGGTAAAGGTTAGGAGGGCTGTAGTTGTCCTATGGTTGGGACAGAAGCCATGCTGGGCTGGTGTGGGAAGCTTGCTTTGGAAGGGGTGTTTTAGTAGTTGTGAGTGGATGCATTTTTTGAGAATTTTAGGCAGTGGGGATAGGATAGCTATGAGAAGGTAGTTAGATAGGTCAGTAGAATTACCACCTTTGTGTAGGGGTATAGTGAAAAAGGATTTCCAGAGGGTGGGTACAGTGGATTCTTGAAAGGACCTATTGATTAGTATAAACACTGGGTATGTAACTGAGTCAGCAGCTAGTTTTAGGAAGGTAGGAGGTAGATTATCAGTGGAAGAGGTGCAAGATTTTAGTTTAAGAAGTAGAGATCAGATATAAGAAGTGGGAACAGGATGAAAGGTGAAGGGGTTATTGTTAGATGGGTAAGGAGGGGTAGGTTGGGTTGTAGTGTTACCACTGGATGGTAAGTGTGCTTGAATGGTATTGATAAAGTGTTTATTGAGTAGGGTAGCTGTTTATAGAGGGGATGTAACAGGGTATGGGGAGGGGTTAGAGGGGCAGCTAGGAGACAGAATTTTATTTACAGTTGAACATAATTTGTATGGGTTGGATATACTATTTAGTTGAGCTTTGTTAAAGAAGGACTTTTTGTCAGCATTGGACTGTTTCTTAGTAAGATTTCCGAGATGTCTGTAGTTCTGAAGGAAGGGTAGTTCTTTAGTTTTGATCCAGGCTTTCCAAGCTTTATCTCGTTGGAGCATAAGGGACTTAGTGTCTTTGGGAAGCCAATGAGCGTAATTGGATTTTATTCTTATCTTTTTAGAGGGAGCAAGGGAGTTCAGGGTATTCAGGAAGATGGTACTGGAAATATCTACTGCTTCATCTAGACGGATTTAAGGACAGACTAGTCAGTGGAAGAGAGAGATGAATAGAGTTGAATTGGGTTGAAATTAGAGAGTTTTCGACAGTCTCTATAAAGATTAGGTTTGGGTGGTTGGCAAGTGAATCTAAGGACAGTGGTGGGTAGATGGTCACTAAGTTGGTCTGGTAGAGTAGTAGGGTTATGATGGAGGTTAGGGGAGCTGGTGAGTATCCAGTAAATTATGAAGCTAGAAGTTAAGTTTTTATGAAATCGGGTGGGGAAAGTTATTAGCTGATGGAACCATATAGATTTATGCTGATTGGAGGGGAGTCAGTTTTGAGTTTGGACCAGTCTAGATTGACATTGCCTAAGATGAGAGTTTCATAGGGAATGTTGTGGGAGAACCAATCTAGGATTTTCTCTAGGATGGGTAAGTTGTTTCCTGGAGGGATGTAGATAGAGGTGATAGCTAGTTTTTTTTTTTTTTTGGTTGAGGTGGTGATTTATGATTAAGAGTTCTGCTGGGTGAAAGTCTGGCATGGGTGCAGAAAAAGGTGACAGGTTTAGGTGATTACAGTGAAGGATAGCTACACCACCCCCTTTTTTGGCCATCTATCTGAACGGTAAATATAGGCTGGTGGGAGAATTTCACTCATTGACATGAGGCTTAAGCCAGGTTTCAGATAAGCAAAGGATGTGAGGGGTTGTGTGGGCTATCCAGGCATGGAAGTCAGTGATTTTGTTAGTTAGGCTTTGAATGTTAAGAGAGTATATGCCTATGTGCTTAGATATAGTCGAGTTCAGTGTAATAGACTGAGGATGGTCAGAGGTAGTTAGAGTAGGGGGGGGGTTGATGGGTGAGGGAGACTGGAGTAGATGTAGAGGGGGGAGGGGACGGGGTTATGGTGGATGTCTCCAGATACGAGTAAGTTATTAGGGGGTACAGAGAGTAGGATGATACATAAGTTTAGTTTGTATAGCTTGGATTTAGATTTATAGGCAGGTGAGCATATTTGCAGTCTAGTTGGCTTATGAAGACATGAGCTGGGGAGATATTGAAGAAGGATAATGTGAAATGAATATCAAAGGAGTTGGAGGTGGGAGGGTATAGCAATGGGGAAGGAAGGTAGGAGTGATATGAGGTGAGAGTAGTTAGAAGGAAGAGCAGTGAGGTGGTAAAGATAAGGTATCACATGTGTGAAAGAGGGTAAAGGGATTGTAGGAAGGGTATAGTAGAAAAGACAAGGAAGTAAGAGAATAACTGTGAAAGTTAGGTAATAGATGTTGGGTTAGTAGAAGTAGGGGCTGAGAAGAGGGGGGGACAGGAAGTGATGTCTATAAAGTTTAATAGGAAGTTGTTTGTGAGTGGTCAGTGGGGGAGGAAGGGGAGGGAGTGGATGGTATAAAGGAAATTGTAATAGGGTGGGTGGGACTGGAGGTAGGGTAGGGGAGCTAAGTGAGCCCGACTGTAGTGAGGGTGAACTGAGCGGGGCTAACACCCAGGTCGAAAAAGTTCAGAAAAACAATCAGAGAAAGTAGAATTCCAAAGATAGCCTGAGAGAAAAGAGTGGATGGATACAGAAAGAAATATCAACAAAGCAAGTTGAAAAAGACACTAACAGGGGAAACACTAGCCTTGATCTTTACAGATAAAGTAAACCTGAAGGAATACTAGCGTTATGTATTGCAGAAAGAGAGAGACTAAAGAGGAGATTTTGGTAAACATTAGGTATCGAAAAAAAGGAAAGTAAGTACAGAAACAGTGCAAGGAATGAGGATAGCCAAAGAGAAAACATTTGGGGTTGCTGGCAACTTCTCTTAGTAGCGACTTGTAAACATACAGATTTTCTATTACCTTTGTCTGTTTCTCCCACATGTTCAATGACTTTGAAAACCAGCGTGTATGTAGCCCACTGTCTTGGGTGCCAATATTAACCTTTCATCTCTTGGTTTGAATTCGCCACTCCTTAACCATTCTTGCGTTCGTTCCTGATTAACATGAGGTTCTTCCACAAGTTTTCTATACTTGTAACTATATTTATGCATTTTCCACATTTCTTGCCTTCTCATCTGGTTATTCATTTATATTCTTTCTTTTGTTTTTTGGCACATTCAGTTGCTGCCTGATTTTTATCTACTTCTAGTTTGATTTCCATACCTGCTTGACGCCGATAAGCTTCTGCTAGATTAAGCAGAGAAGTCATCTTAGATTTATTCTCCTCATGTTTCAAAACTTTCACTACGTTTGGGTCTTTGTGAGGTCAGCAGATATGTGTGGAGTCCTATGACTGCTGATTTACGCATGTAATTCATTTCAAGGAGGCTCATCCTTCCTTCAGAAGGGGAAATATATAATCTTGGTATGCACTGATTTTTATAAATCATTGGGTGAGCATGAAGCATCCCTTCTTGTTTTCCTATCTAATCTATCCAACACCTTTTGGGGCCAAGTCCATCACTCCAAAACTGTAAGTTAGGACAGGAAGAACAAATTGGTTTATAGCTTGGATTTTGTTCCTAGATGTCAATGCTGTTTTCAGGATTAATTTAAGTCTTCTAAAGTATTCCTTACCAAGTTTTATTCACATTTGTTCATGTTTTATGGTTGATCCTTCATCAAATATTTATAAACTCCCTTCTTGCTCAAGTTCTTTTATATTACAGTCTTGTCCCAAACTGACGTTTTCCTGGTGCTGCAGTTTTCCTGAATTAAAGGTTGCTTTTGCACATTTATCAAGACCAAATGTCATTTTTATATCATCTGAAAAAGTTTTGACAACTTGCAGTTGTACTTTCAGTTCCTCATCTGATGAGCTATACAGTTTTAAACCGACAAAGAGAAGATGAGAAGTCTTTACACCTTGTTGTTTTCTAGGAGCCAAATTATAGCCATAGGCTAATTTGTTAAGTAGACAGCTTAATGGGTTAAGGACAAGACAGAATAGCAGCAGAGACAGAGAGTCATCCTTGAATATCCCCCTTTGAATTTTTATACCTGGGATAATACTTTGTCATTTATAATGGCTGTACAGACTTTGCAATGTGCAAGTAAAATCTGAGTTGCTGGTGGACATCTAAGGTATGCAGGGTGTACTTTTTGTGAGAATGTTTAGGAAAAAAAAATAGGCTGATTATGTGACAATTTTAGCCACAGAGCTAAGATTAGGTTTGACAGAAATGTTTTCTTTGGAATACCAAGTAATTATGATTTACATGACACAGCCTAAAGTTCAGGAATGCATCTGGATAAAGTGTTACAACCACCAAAACAATGTTTTACAATACTGAAACCTTAACTCTATGGAACAGACAGGCTCAAAAGGAGGTTGCCAAGGTAATATCCCAAGGAGGAGTTTGATCCTTAACAGGTGGCCGCAGAAGAAAAGTTCCCTCTAGGAATGTTTGAAGGCTTTTAGAGATACTATAGACAAATTGTGCCCATCTGGAAGTTAGAAATAGTTGCAAACTTAACTTTAGTAGTAGAATAACTGGAACCACAGTGAAAAAGACGTGCAAAAATACAGAACAGAAGGCAGGGGAGCAGAGAAAAGGTCTCCACTGCCCATATACAAAACCTCTTCCATTTACTTTTGTAAATTTTTCTGGTTAAAGGTTTCTGAGAAGTGGGTAGAATGAGTACCACTCTAAAAGGTAAAGAAGGATCTTTGGCTTTCACTGAAATTTGAGAAACCATGCCTTAAGTTTGAGGGACTAGCTGTCTGGGGAAGGCTTGCTTTACAGGTGCAAGAGTAGACCTAGGACCCAAGGAAGTTGAAGAGGATGAGGCAATAAGAAGGGAACCAGACTTGTTAGAGGCCAGAATGAAACAATGGGGAGTACTTTCACCTTGCACATGGAGGCTTTCTGCAGAAACTTCATTACCAGTAGAACTGGGGTAAGCATTAAAAAAGACCAGGTGGCCAAGTATGGATAACAGCATCCCTTGGAGACTGTCCCTAATGGATTAGGGCAAAGAAGCTGCTACACATCGAACTGGTAGGGGATGCAAAGATTGTAGCATGGTTGGTCCCAGCTGCAGAAAATTTCCCCTTGCCATTGACTGGTTCAGGGACTACTCATGAAGCATGAGAATGCAGTGGCTCAACCTATCTGCTAGAATACTGGACTAACCCGATAAATGCATTAAGAGAAAGAATTGAGAAGACATCACCCACAGCAGCACCCTTATAGCCTCTTGACATAATTGGTTAAAAATGGGATCTCACCTATTTGTTGATGTGCCAGACCAGTGAAGCACTGTCCATCTGAATAGAAATCACACCCTAGGGAAGGAAGTATTGAAGTTCCTGCAACGCTAAGAGGACTGTCTTCATTTCCAGAACATTGATATGAAGATGGCTCTCCTGAATGGTCCATTTTCCACGAAATGTCCTCCGATCAAATTTGACCCTCCAAAGGCATTCATGGTTACTATGGCCATGGGAGAAGGAAGGAAAAATGGACATTCTTGCATTATCAGAGGGGAAGATATCCACCAAGAAATGTGATGATGGCAGACAGAGGAGAGCTTGATCGGATGGTGAGAGTGTGTCAAGAGGGACCCCTGGACTGACAGTCTACTGCAGAGCCGTCATGAAAACATCTTGTGTGAAATACCAAGGTTATAGAAGCTGCCATGGAGCCCACACCTTGGAAAGAATTAGGAAAGCTTGTGGATTTGAACTAGAAATAATCTCCTGTGCCTAAAGGCAAAGACAGGTCAGCCTTCAGAGTAATAGTTTTGTGATCTGTGAAAACTGTGACTGGATGGCATCCTATGAAATCCAATGTCTGAATGAGCTGTATGTTTGATTTTTTTTTAATTCACAGAAATACCCAAGGATTGACACAACTGAAGAAAATAATCTCTTGCTTGGATTAAGCATTCTCTTGTTCTTGTAGTGAGAAACCAATTGTCTGAGTACTGAAACACCTGGAACACTTACAGCCTAAGGTGCACTGCCACCACTACCATACATTTAGTAAACACCTGGGGATCTATGGAGAGACTGAATAGCAAGACCTTGAACTGACAGAAATTGGCTCCCAGATGGAAATACCTTCTGAACTTACATAGAATATTTACATAAAGATAGGCATCCTAAAGGTCTATGGAGCACATCCAATCCCCCTACCACAGAAGAGAAAGACTGAACTGCACTGTAACAATCTGAATGCTGAGGCCTAAGATGGACCTGAGGTCCTTGTTCTTTTTTGGAACTAAAAAGAATCTTGAGTAGATTGCAAATCATTTGTTGTCTGGTGGGACCTCTTTGGATGACTCTTCTTCCTAGCAGCTGGGAAATTTGTTGGGCTGAGGTCATTTTTGCCAGGGTGGATCATCTGGAAAGGACTTGTAGGAATGGACTGGTTTTGATTTGAATGGAATTGTGTAGCCTCCGAATATTATTCTCTTCACCCATAAATCCTTTGTGATGGCCATCCAATTGTAGAAGTGAAGAGACAGGCCTCTACTGGCTGCATTCAGAGAGGAGTAGGCAGGCAAATTTTCAGGGTTTGTTGGTAAAGGGGCCTTTAAAACTTTGATTATTTGGACTCCCACTGCCTATGAAGTGGCATTCATAAGGATTCCCACCTCTGCCCCAGGGCGCCCAGTCAAAACAGGAGTCAGTGGCAAAATATTGGGACTTCCTGAGCCAGAGGTGGTTCTCTCCCTTCTGATTCCAGGAAACAGGTCTTTGAGGGTTAGAAAAGTGAACTACAGCTGCAGATGTTTTACCTTTTTGCTCACTCTTAGACAAAGTGTCTTTTAGAGTAGGTCCAAAAAGAGAAGACCAATCAAATGGAGCATTAAGAAAGGATACCTTAAAGTTGTTTGCAAAGTCAAATAACTGCAGCTAAGGATGATGATGCATAGCAATGCCAGTGCCTGCTGCTTTTGATGTGTCAGAAACCAGCCTCATGCTAACATTAGTGATAGACAGTACAGTAGCCAACTGAACCTTCATGGGATTTCCCATCTCTATTTTCTAAGGTCTCCTGAGGGATTGTAACAGTTTAGTGATTAATTCTCTCTGGAATATGGTGATATAAGTGATGCAATTTGATGCTCAAAGGGAAAAAGCTCCTAAAACCATATTATTGCTTCCAAAAACGATATTGCTTCCAAAAATGATCTATCTTCTTGTACTCAGCTTGCAGGATGGGCCATGACTTCTTCTCCCATGTTTCTTTGTAACTATTACAGTAACAATTTAATCTACAGCAGGACTTTTACTTCAGTGTGCAAGATCCATGGGAAGAAGAATGCATCTTATCTGGCTTTTATGGAATAAGTTCCTTCACAGCTAGATCCTACTTATCCCTATGGGATACGTTGATCAGCCTGTCAGCAGGAGGGATCACCCAGAAGGTAAATGGGCTCATCCAAACTTCTCATAGAACACTTCCTCACTGGGGAAGAGGAGGTAAATGGGCTCATCCAAATGCCTCAAATAAGACTTCCTCATCAAGGGAAGAAGAATCAGTGGGACAATTTACCTTTGTCTTAGCACTTCTTTTAGTTCAACAAATGAGGCATTTTTCTTTTGGGAGGGTATCTGAAGGACCCCTCTCCTTCCTGCTGTGGGATACTATTGCAATGGATGCCACCATGAAGCTTAGAGCCTTAAGATGTTGACAAGACAAAATACTTTAAGAATGCAAAATCAGGAAGACCTTGGACTGCACCCTCTCTATAGGCAATGTGCTTTGCTGTGAACTGTGTCCAAACCACCACCAGTAAATGCAAACAACAGGGAGAGATACAACTGTGATTTTGCAATGCTGGAAGTGGAACATCAAAGACTCTACTGCCATAGTCAAAGCTTATAGAAAGAGCTAGGATACAGCTGTCTGGATATGGGAATATTTCATCTCTCTGAGCCTCTGATGACCTGCTACTACAGATCTGCATTTGATTAATACCCTTAGGATGAGGTGAGTCTAACTGGACTAGTCGAGAACTGGTAATGATTGGCTGCCATGCAAAATGGAGATGCCTACTGGGCTTCTTTGAAATTCTGATGTACAAGTACACATTTTGGAGCACATGCAGTGTCCTCCTGATAGTTATAGGGCTGACTGCATCATGACCAGTGAAACAGTTCTTTCAGGATTAAGCTGTTTAGGCCGCTTAAATCATAAACTAGCATAAAGTCTAGTTTTAGCACTAAAAAGAATCTGGTATAAAACCTCATCTTTTTCTGGTCTGGTGGGGCCTTCTGAAAGCCTCCATTTTTACAAGTAATCTTTGAAGAGATAGGAGGGTCTATATTACCAGATCAAACGTTTAGGTCATCAAATACCTAAACATTGAACTGGTAATATCGAAATAAAAAAAACATGAATGGCCAATTTAACGCAGGGAAAGAATTCCCTTGGCCATTATGCGGATTTTGCCTTTTGTCCAATGTAGAGCAATTTCAGAGTTGGTATATTTAGTTGGGGGGCACAGTCCCCCACACTGGGGGGAGGGGGGCAAAGCCCCCCACTTAATTTGGGTTTAAAAGTTTTTTACGGCCAAAGGAATTCTTTCCCTGCGTTAAATTGTCCATTTGTGGTTTTTTGATTTCGATATTACCAGTTCGATGTTTAGGTATTTGATAACCTAAATGTTCGATCTGGTAATAAAAACCCGAGACAGGATGCCAAAGCAAGGCAAAAGATGATAGGGCAGGTTGTGCTAAGAATTTAATCTTGCAACTTCTGAATATCATAGCCCTGTTCCACTTGTACATTATTATGAAATTCTAGGCAGACATGCAGAAGGACAGAGGGGTCTGTCTCCAGAATAGTAAACTGAACATGATCTCTGAACCACTGCTGCTCTCCACCCATAGGTAGGTCATGGAAACCTGAAGAGGACAAAGACTGCTTGCCTTTAGGCCTGTGAACTTTCTGGAAGTTACTGTAATTATTGGGCTGCTTCTCAGATTGTTGCAGATTAATTTTGGGTTTTCCTTGTGAAGCAGTTTTAGTTTCTCAAAGCTGACCATCAACTACTCCCCCATGGGCCCTCTTCTCATTTACTGGGTCTACTGAACATTAGTAACTGTCTCTGGACCATCTCTGACACACAGTCAGTGAGGAAACTGAGACATCCTAGGACTGTGTCACACTGCTATTGAGGATTGTTTTTGCAAAGTTCTCCTACCTTGCATGTACCCATCATGTCCCACATATAATGGGCATTCCCACCCTTTAAGGACACCCCCCCAGGGCCCCAGCTACTGCCAGGGATCAACTGAGAGAGAAATCCAAGTGTGCCCACCCGCCTCCACGATGGAGACACCCATCCTCCCTGCCTGCCCTGTCAAGGGCCAGAGCCACTTATCAAACTCTGGTAATCTGGGCCATAATCAGGACTTTATCCCTCTATGTCACAGGTTGAGGTAATTGTTGCTGATTTGTCTGCTGTTTTCTACACCTGAATCTTCTCCATCCTATTAAAAGAACAGTTAAGGCTGGGGAAACTTGTGAGTGTTTTACTTTTCTTCTTCCTATTCTCAAGAAGTACTTTGACTTCTAGACCAAACATATACAGAAGTCTGAAAGGAGTATCCATGATTTTTACCTTGGTAACCTCGTAAGGTCTGTTAAAGTCATGAGTGTTAGTGCACAACAATGTCACATGCAATGGCTCTGAACAAACCTTTTCCAATGTCAGCTACTCACAAGGAGGCTTCTCTAGTTTTAACAGTTTTTTCGGCATCAAAGCTTGGTATGGCACTGATGGGAACCATGGCAACAAAAGCTACTAGACAAGCACAGACCCTAATGTTTACAGCTGACTTGAAGTAGACAGATTCAGAACCACCAAGCCAGGAGCTGAGAAAGTCAGGCCCAACATCAATACTGAATGCCCTACTGTCATTGGCACCAAGAACACAGATTTATTTTAGAATACTTAACAAATCAGCAATTACCAAGTCACACAAAATTACCTGCAGCTAAACAGTCAGTATTAAGCCCAGATCAAGTATGCTAAACAAAATTACAAATGTTGCTGGAGTTTTCATTTTATGTTTCTTTCTTTTTCTTCAGGCATCAATGCTTTGCCTTTAGTGATGACGGATGAAGACTTGAGATCAATACATGTTTATCTGTAGTTTCACTGCTCTCTTTTTATATTAGTTTGAGCTTGACATTATCAAACTCAGCAGAGCTCATTTATTGCTAAGACTATCAAAAAAATTACCCTATGTAGCTAAAACACACTAATGTCTGTTTTTGCATTTCAGTGTATACACATGCACAGTTTGTTCAAGACATTTTTTATCTTACTTTATATGTCTGCATTTTATGTAACTCCTGCATGATGTGGCTTTTCTTTCCTTTTTGAACACTGAAAAACCTTAAAATTGGAATATATTAAGTTACACAGAATAGTGAAATGGCTAGGATAAACCAAGTTGAGAAGGCTGAGGTCAAATGTGTAAATGAGGGCAATCTGTCAAAGGTGCAAGCACAGATGTACATTTAGGAGTCTTCAATCAGGCATTACTGACCATGCACATTTTTTTCTCAGCTTGTACTTGTAGTATTATTTTCTCTGTTTCAATGTTGTCTATATTACATGATCGAACTTTCAAAACTTTGAATCTGATACGGTCAACACATTGTGATAGAAGTGCTGAAACTACGAAAATGTAATACAAACACAACTTAAAAAACCATTTAAACACTCTAAGCAGGGGGGCAAGCCCCCCACACCTTCTGCTACTTAAATATACCAACTCCGAGATAGCACTACAGTGCAGAAAAGGGAAACTTTCCCTTTCAGCGCTGTACGGAGATCTCCGTTAAAAGATTTGAGGTTTCAAAACTTCGATCATATGGTGTCGACCATATCAGATTCAAAATTTTGAAACTTCAATCTTATGATATAGGCCTGTTTCAATGTAGGCACCAAGTTGAAGGTACCTGTTTATGAGTCAACTATTTAATTCTATAGGTAACATGACAAACATGAGAGTACTTTTCTTTTTCAAATGACTGTGACCAGCTTATAAGACTCCGTTGTGGAAGCCATATGAAGTAAAACTGCTCCCTTGGAGGAAGTGAAATAAGACTTATCCATCCATTTACAAAGTTTGTGTGTTTTCTCTGTCAGAATATTTTTCCATGTCTTGTTTCATAAGAGTGACAGAAACTGATTTCCTTTTCTTTTTTCCTTAACACTTTTTTTTCTTTATTTTAACTCCCTGTCCTTACTACCTTAAGCCTCACAGGTTTAACTACTGCAATCTGGCCCCAAACAAAAAAAAACAAAGAATAAGAAATCTTAAAAGGCTATTTTTTACCACAAGCACATTTACTAATTTAGATGGAGAAGGCATACCCCCAGATGAAAAATTACTTTTAGTTATCTCAACAACATAGGTCCTCTTAAGCACTCAAACCATAAAATACAGTAAAATCTTTATGACTAAGAAAACACCTAAAAACAGAAAGTATAATGAAGAGATTAATGAGTATAAAGTGGTTAGAAGATCTGAATAGGTGTTTCTCCATGCAATATGCAGGAGACTCATGCCACCTCATGAGTACCTAAGTTGGTGCAAGACCATCTTTGTAGTACAAGGTGGAACAAAAGCTACAGAAAAAAATGACAGGGCTCATGCTGCTTCATAGACATGTAAACCCAAGTGTCATGATTTACTGCTACAATTACCCTACCCTCACAAAGTAATTCATGAGTTGAGGCAACAGAATTCCAGGACACAAGATGTACTAGTCCTACTACTGCAAAATCTGCTGGCTTAAGGCCTTGAGGTAAAGACTAGCCACAACAGCCTTCAAAGAAAGATTAAATGGCACTAGTTCCTATACTAGTCTTACTCCAAGAAAAACTGTGGAATTATTAGTCCATTACAAAAAAGATCCAACACAACACAGAGGGTACCTATTTCCAAAGCATGTACATGTTGAGATGAAAATGTGCATCAAATTTATACTCACTATCTTAACAGTTCACAATCCTGATGTGGTACCCCCACTTAAATTACTGCAACACTGTTGTTATACACCTGTTACCATGCTAGAAAGTACAAGCTAAAAAAACAAATAAATAAATAAACAGACCATACTCAAAAGCCCAGGTTTGGCTCAACAGCATTTAATGAACTGCTGATGTTTGTAAGGTCCAGCCTACAGTAATTTGTTTCTGAAGAAGAAAATATACAGTAGATTATATTATACAGTATACAGCCTTCTTTCCATGTGTGAAATTCATTTTCTACTGTTTCTCTCCCTAGAGGTGAAATGAGAGATAAAACAAAATAATAATAAAAAAATATCTTTTGATTCTTCAGAATCTACACCTCTGAAACTCAATTTAATGAGTGCAAGCAATGATTTACATTCTTTTTGTTGTTTTTTTTTTTTTTTTTTTTTTTTTTTTTAAGTAGCACCCTATGCCCCTTCCAGAGCTTGTGCCAGGTATCAAGAGTCTGGTGGTGTCCCCCCCCGCCCGGGCAAGTTCTAAGCTCTATAAATGACATGTACTTAAAAATTACCTTCAGTATTAGCTTTACATATGACCGGACTAAAAGCAGAACAGTAGTCAGTGAATATGCAAAACTGATTGCACATCAACAAAGGATGTACTAAGCCACATTTTATTTCAGGTGTGGAGGTGGTTGGGGAGGGGCAGTCTGTTTCTGCACAGTGTTTCATGTTTCTTTTTTTCCTATGGATAAGCCCATAACATTTCTTTTAATAACTATGAGAGGTCTGAGGAGTCTCACTGTGATAGACTTTGAAAACCTATGGTCCACAGCACTGACAGAAGGGACAATCAGTAGAAACAGTTGCATGCACTTAACTTTATGTAATATCACAGACAGACTTAAATGCGTTTCATGAACAGTATCAGTGAATTTCACACCTAAGTTCATTATGTAACATACTGCAGCCTGAAAAGTGCCAGTCACACTGCTTTCTTTCACAAAGCCACGCAAACACCCACATTCATACTTAAATATAAGCGTGCTTCTTTTTGTCTTTTCCATCTTGCTTTACATAATATTACAAATATTTTGGACAGACCTTTATGTAGTCTGAATAATACATACATATTTATATGTACAAATAAATCTCTTATATACAGGACTTTCTAGTTTTTCACACTGTTTTTTTTTTTTGTTTGGCAAGCAGAGGAATGTTCCTTACACAATACCAAAGGCATTCTAAAATTCTACTGGCTCTTCCACAGACCTAAAAGGTCTGCAATGTGGACAGAGAATAAAAAAGCATTTCTACATGACATGGTGTTGGCAACAGTCTATACTTAGATCTTGCTTTGGATTCAGGAAACAGGTTATGACTCAAATACTGATCAAGTGCCAGTGTTCCACAAAAGCACCTTTTAGAACTGCATGCCATCTCTACAGGCAAGTGATACACAGGAAGTTGTCTCCTCTTACTCTGGTTCAGCTGCCTTTCCATTTGCACATCAAAGCAGGTATCTGACAATGATATTCACACAGGAAAGTTTTAGCCTGGATGAGGCATCTAGCTTATGCATGGGACTCTACTCAAACTCCAGACAAGAATCCTCCTTTCACCATTCAGCTGCCTTGTGTTCTTTGGTTCTTTGGCAATGCTGTAACCACAGTTGTGATTTCAGGAAAAGCAAATCTTGGTCTCAGCCTGAGATGTCATTTCATGTCCACATCAAAGTCTAATACCAGTAGCTTTGTCTCTTCTGTCCCATTTCGACTGCCAACTGCACAAACAAGCTTTGTGTTGGATGCTCTGATGCGCCAAACCACCCCACCACTTCCCCCACTGTCAAGTGCCACCAGGTTGCGCACAAATTCACCTGTCTTCAAGTCCCAGAGTTTTACTGTCCCATCATCAGAACTTGTCACCACAAACTTAGAGCTGAACTGTAGGCAAGTTACTGCACTCTGGTGTTTACTTGGGCCTGTTAAAGACAACACAAAAAAAGTTAAAAGAAGAAGGTCTTATCAGGTGGTACGCTGTAAAATAATAACAAATATGCAACAAGACTAATAAATATGCAAAAATTCAATACCTATTAACAACAACAAGATTATGTAAAAACAGGATTACTACTCATGGCTTCATTTCCACTGTGCAGTTGTTCCTAAGTGCAAATTGTACCATTATTTCTCACATTCATTTTTGTTAACCAAACTTCTGTTTTATCTGTAGCAGTCAGCATTGTCCTGTGGATCTTAATTAATCTTGGATATTATTTTCTAAAGATCAGTTTCAAAAAGGTGATTCTAATGTGCTAGGTTTGCAATTTAATTTTTGCTAGTCTGTGACACTAATTTATTATAAGATTCTATATTCACAGTACTGTTGGGCAATACCTATAGCTATCCAAGGCAGGTATTAGTTTCTATATTCACAGTACTGTTGGACAAAACCTGTAGCTATCCAAGGCAGTCTTTTTCAAGCAATGCCAATGTCTTCCTCAGCCCTAGCAATAATCATCTTATTGCAGCAGCCTGAATGTCACTGGCTTCCACCAGAAGATGTAAAAACAAGTCTGCCCTGAGGGATTTTTCAGTTCACTCAGAAATTACGTGAATTGTGGCCAACTGAGGGGGAAGGTGGTGTATGTATTATTGCAACAGTCTTACCTCCCCCAAACTTGATTTACCACGATTATGAATATCTCACATTACTTTTTTGAACAGTACTCTTAAAGCAAAATAGCAAATGTGTAGAATTTCTTGCAGAGTATCCTCAAGACAGTTATGACAGAATGCCTTACAGATCTGCCCTTTCAAATAAATTCTGCTCTGAAAAAGAATGCGTGTAGTGTGTACAGTACACAGGGACACAGGACCAGAATGCAGACTTATGCAATATCTTCTTTTTATTTTGGATGTTCCCGTTTGGGATCGCCACAGTGGATCATCTGTTTCCATTTCTTCCTGTCCTCTACATCTTGCTGTCACACCAATCACCTGCATGCCCTTTCTCACCACATCCACAAACCTTATCTTAGGCCTTCCTCTTACCTGGCAGCTCCATCTTTAGCATCCTTTCCCCAATATACCCAGCATCCCTCCTCAGCACAAGTCCAAATCAATGCAATCTCGCCTCTCTGGCTTTGTCTCCAAACTGTCCAACCTGAGCTGACTCTCTAATATACTGATTCATAATCCTGTCCATCCTTGTCAAACCCAGTGCAAATCTTAACATCTTTAACTCTGCCACATCCAGCTCTGACTCCTGCCTTTTTGTCAATGCCACCGTCTATACCCATATAACATAGCTGGTCTCACAACCCTCTTGTAGACCTTCCCTTTCATTCTTACTGCTACCCGTCTGTCACAAATCACTCCTGACACTCTTCTCCACCCACTTCACCCTGCCTGTACTCTCTTTCTCTTCTTCATCTCTCTTCCACACTCACCATTACTTTGAACTATTGATCCCAAGTATTTAAACTCGTCCACCTTTGCCAACTCTACTCCCTGCATCCTCACCATTCCTCTATCCTCCCTCTCATTCGCACATATATATTCTTAGTCCTGCTGACCTTCATTTCGCTCCTCACTAGAGCATATCCCCACGTCTCCAGGGTCTCCTCAACCTGGTCCCTACTCTCACTACAGATCACGTCATCTGCAAAAGTCATACTCCACGGGGCATCTTGTCTAATGTCGTCTGTCAACCTGTCCATCACCATTGTAAATAAGAAAGGGCTCAGAGCTGATCCCTGATGTAATCCCACCGCCACCTTAAATCCATCTGTCACTCCCACCGTAGACCTCATCACTGTCACACTACTCTCGTACATATCCTGTATGTCAAAGGCAGAAATCTCGCCAAAGAAGGGAATGAGGGGGTGACTGCTCACCTGGAGCAACTTCCTGCAATTAAGCATTAATGAATGCATGTTTTGTCACCAGAAGCCAGTTGAGCCCTAAATTGTTTCAGTTCTGAAGTTCTGGGACTGGCCTTTCTGAAAAAAAAACAAAATCTTTTTAAAACTGTAGCACACTGCTTTCTACATCAATTGCAATTACTGCCAGTAATGCACTCCACGGATTTCTTTACAACATTTCTTCTATTTTGTACTGATTTAAGGGCATCAGTAACATCGATGATACAAATAATTTGCTTTTCAACCTCCTGCCCAGTAACAGTCAAACTGGTAAGAGACTGAAAAACTTAGCAATGGAGTATTCCTACATTCCAAAACAACAAAATGACAGTCCTCACAGCTGCTGCTCCTTATCTTTCTCATGTGATTTTCACTGTCTGAATCTTTGTCTCTCTCCACTTGTCAACAACACTGCAAACAGTATGGACTGGATGTCACATGTCTAAATTCCAACTTCAATACAAATCTTCTGAATTCCTGATTTCTAAATTGTGGACTACTGTCAGATATGACACCAGGTATCCTTTGCCTTAAGAATATAAACTTGAATGCATTAATCTCACCTGCACTTGTGTCTGTCAGTCTGACTATTTCAGGGAACTTGGAATAATAATTCAGGCATGCAAGAAACATGGTTTCTGCAAACTAGAACACATTCATGACCACTGTTCTCCAGGTACTGTATATACTATCATTTATTTCTTTGCGCTGCTGTTATGGTAGCCACTGCAGATTACATATTCTGTACTACTTGTCCTACTTGAGTTAACATTCATTTATGTTAAGCTATTTTATTTATTCACTAGGTAGGTGCACTGCCCTATTGATCATGTTCAGCAGTTGAATACAGCATGATATGGCTGCACAGACAGCAGTACTGTTTGTCAAATAGTATACTTAGCAAATATTTAGGAAACATTATTAAGTGCAATTAGAAATACAGTGTTAAGTACAACAGTGGAAAAAACAAATCATTATGTGTACACTATATACAAGTTTTACAAGCATTTTAATATTTTCAGATGTGATTGATGCATTATCCCCTCACCGAAAAGTGCTTCCTGATGAATAATACTTTTGTACATGCTGACAGCATCAACATGAAAATCAATGTTGTTCAAATACAATTTAATGTGAGCAGCAAATCCTATTGCTTTTCCAACTACGGCATAAGCACCATCTGCTGTGTCACTACATAGCTTTGACTACTGCAAAATGACTCCAACCATTACTGACTTTGTAACACTGAAAACTCCACACCCATGAAGTAATACCATTGTGATGTCAAGTCATGAATTGCATCAAAACTCAGCTGGTCAGAGGGTTATTGTTAACAGTACTGTCAGTCACAAAATAAAAAAATTTCCAGCTAGCTAGCTTCTCATACAACTGATTTGTTACATTTTCAGCTAGGTCTTCAGAACAGTACTGATTATCCCTGATAATGGGACATTTGCTTAAAACATTACTTTTTCTACATACATTTCCATCTAGAGGCTAAGTAAGTAAATAGAAAGAGAAGGAAAATGCTTGCAAACATGAAAAATACAATGGATTTTAACAGTTACTTTGAGCAACTAAAGTATCAAGTATGCCGTATCTAAGGGTGTTGTAAATAAAGGGCAACACGGCTACACCTGCAAGGCTTCAGAGACAAACATAAGTCATCAATGAGTATTTCAAAGTACAGACAATTGGATATGTGAAATAGTGCTGTACTACTGACGTACATGATCTGAACCTTAACTTTCTAAATCGCTTTTTGCATAACTGTTATATATATGTTATAAGAACTTAATGGTCAGAATGTGGAAGTGGGTATGGTCTCCTGAACTGTCAAATTAGTTTAAGGTTTATAATTAAATCTGATGTTGTCATTTTCATTCATTCTTCAATGTATGGTTCTTGGATCTGTACTTGGATCTGGCTCAGCCACATTTACTTAAGACTCTTGAATCAGATCAAGCTCCTCCCTTTACCCATAATGTCTCAGTGCCCTGCAATACCTTAGATCCTGTTTGCCGCTTCTAAACTTCAGATGTAGATCATGTTCTTTCAAGCTTTACGGGTGTTTATCTACACTGTTTGTGAGCTAAAACAGAATGTTATGTCCCCCTTTCACATCATCCTCTATCAGGTCCTCCTGGAGTCTATCAAAGCAGATGCAGACAGGATGATGAGAAAGTTCCACAGAGCTCAGATCAGATGGGGGTATTACCGTCTCAGTCTTCCATCAGATTAGACAGCCTCCAATCTGTTTCTCATCCAACTGTGTCTCTCTTTCTCCGATCCATCCAGCAATTTTGGAGGCCTTGGATCCAAGAATTCTGGGAGTCAATGTGTCAGATTCAAAGACAGCTAGGTCTTTGACTCTGACTGTGTCCCGGACTCATTCAGAGCTGATCCCCCTACACCAGGACGAGTCTCGGAGCCAAAACTTTGGTGCCAGATTTGGTGGGGATGGTTTTGACTCTGAGGTTTTCAAAGCCATCACTTCTCCTCAGTGCTGGATAGCTCGAGTCGGACTCCTCCCTCACGCAGGAGCCTGGGTTGGTTAAGGGCTCAGCAACACCTGGAGCTTCAGCTCAGGTGAGCCCAGCAATGGCTTCTCCTGGTCCTTCTGCCTTTGCAGGGGGGAGAGGGCTTTCTCTCAACCAATAGTCCAGTCTACTCTTGTCTCTTTGGATCCTACCACTTTATTACCTTTGGATCAGAGTTCTGAGTCTCATCAACCTATCCCACAGGGACAGCCAAACTGTTCAAGCTTTCAGGCTGTTCCTTTGCAAGAACTTGCCCCCCTCTTCCGATGCCTCTCCAGATCATCCCTCTGAAGAGGGTTTCCAGAAGTGGCCATACAAAAGGAGGCACACAAATTAACCTCAAGAATCTTTAACCGAAGACACTGACTTTGATGAAGGGGAAGGGTCCCCAAGGTCTCCACCAATAGAGGTCTCCTTTGGAAAGATCCTTAGCCAGAAGATCCTCCTTCCCAGGAGGAGTCAGTGTTCCTAGAAGACTTTATGTCATGCCCATCTACGTCTTGGGTTTCCCCCCTGGTGGATGTCCTCACAGATCTTGTGTCTCACCGGGCATGGAAGGAACTGGAAAATGTGGAGCCCATCCCTCATCGCCCTGATAAATTTCTTGTTCTGCCCAAAGATAAGACTTCCTTGCAGTAAGGGAGCTCCTGTGGATGCCATGGTTGTGGCGGCAACCACTATGAAAGAGCTAGCAGAACCAAGCTCTTCTGTTCACTCTCCTAACAAAGAGTCCAGGGTGACAGACAGATTTGGAAAGCATGTTTACGCTTCAGTGACCTTTGCTCTATGGTCGCTTAATTATTTGGCACATTTCACCAGATCGTGAAGAGACTTGATTAAAGAACTCTATGAATCTCTTCCTGGGTCCATGTCGGTGGAAGGGCATAAACTATCTTCGCTGCCACTATCCAGTCTAGTTCCGTGTTCATGAGGTTAACCTCTAATGCAGTGGAAGGTTCCTCACGAGTGGCAGGTTCGGGCATAGCTGTCAGGAAACATGCCTCGATGTGCTTATGTAAGGTTGTGGGGCCCTTCAAGTCTTCTTTCATCGATGCTCCCTTTCATGGATCTTCCTTGTTTGGCCCAACAGTGAAAGAAACACTCACCCATACTGAGCAAGACAGGAAGACATTGTCTGCCATGGGAATATCTTTTCTATCCTGCAGAGATAATTTTCCAGGAATCAACAAAGAGGTGAAAAGATGTGGTTTTGAAAGTCACAAGCTCCTTTCCAGGACTCACAAGGGGAAGTTTCCTACAGAGGCGGGGGGGTTTCCAATGGAAGGCGTGGTCCTTGTGGCAGAGGTGGCCCACAAAACCAAGGGTTTTGAATTCATTCTCAGATAAACCCTTCCAGCATTCACGAAGGGTCGCCTTACTGCTCTATTCTTGAGGTAGTCGGGGGGCACATTTCTCTGCACCCAGAAGCCTGGGCATCATTTACAAATGACACCTGGGTACAAAAAATATATCCAGAGATTATTTCATTCTTTTTTTGCAAACCCCACCAATCAAATGGAAAAAGCTACCCAATGTTCCATCCAGTCAGCAGGAGTTAGCAGCCTTAGAAATTCAAAGGTTGCTAGACAAGAGAGCCATCCAGGAGGTCCCACCAGACCAGAAAGAATTCAGAACTTACTCAAGGTTCATTTTAGTGCCAATGAAAACAGCGGACCTGAGACCCATTCTGGACTTCAGCAATCTAAATCAGTTTGCAAAGAACTCTTAAGTTCCAGACATTCATGTACAGTCCATTCTACCTTTTCTAAAGAAGAATGACTGGATGCTCTCTAATCATTTTTCAGGATGCATACTATCACGTCAAAATGAACAGATCCTCCCAGAGGTATCTGTGCTTTCGGCTGGGGAGCCAGTCATTACTAGTTCAGAGCTCTGCCCTTTGGTCTCACCACAGCCACCAGGGTGTTAACCAAGTGCATGGCAGTGGTAGCAGCTCACATGAGACTGCTCAAATTCAAAGTGTTTCCTTACCTAGACAACTGGCTCCTCATCGCCCCAACCAGACATTCTCCTTGAGAAGGGCAGGAACTACTTACTCCAATTATGTCAGTCTTTAAAAATCAGTCGATTATGCCAAGTCCTATTTACAAACCGTTCAAGTCTTGGAGTTTACAGGAGCTCGCCTGGACACCACCAGTCAACTGGCCCTTCTTCCATCAGAGTACAGTCCATAAGATTACAGATAAGACAAATTTCTTCACACCCTTCTCTCCCAGTAAAACTGTTTTTTCATGCTTTAGGATCAACGGCAGCTGCTATTACCTTGGCCCTGATAGCTCAATTCCATTCGTGTGTTTTTCAATGGACTCTAGTTGTTCAGTGGTCAATTCTCCTACAGCTTCTATTCTATCCAATAAAACTTTCTCGAGTTTGCAAGTATTCCCTGCTTTGGTGGGTACAGTCCAATGAAGTTTGTCAGGGACATCCCTTTGTGTTTCCAACCCTGGTAGCCATGGTGACCACAGACAACTCTCAATTAGGGTAGGGGGTATTTCTTGGAACCGATGGTCCAAAGCACGTGGCCCCCAGAAGAGACTGATCTGCATATCAATGTCCTGGAGATGAGGGCACTCCTCCTAACATTGCAGACCTTTCATGACTCCATCCTCTGGAGAAGACTGCTATCCAAACAGACATGTCTGCAGTCTGGTAAAACAAATAGGGGAAACCCAATCCTATTCCCTTTGTCAAGAAGCAATGAGAGTGTGGCAGTGGGTGATCTCCTCCAACCACTTTCTTATAGCAAAGCACATTCCAGGGAAATTCAACGTACTAGCAGACAGACTCAACAGGTCCATCATGATGCCTCAAAAGTGGTTGAGAATATTTTGTCAATGGGTTCTACCTTGCTGTCATGTATTCACCTCTCCCAAAGCAACAAGTGCAATAGGTTCTTTGCCCTGATCCCACCAAAGGAGGAGTCACCAAGAGATGCTCTAGTCCATATATGGTCCTCCAGTCTCCTTTATGCTTATACCCCTTACTTCTAATCTGCAAATTTCTTCAGAAAGCATTTCAGTTGAAGAGCACAGTTATCCTCACTGCCCCTTCTGGCTTTATCAAGTGTGGCTTCCCTTCCTGTGGTCTCATCTTCTATGTCAACCCTGGATTTTGGACCCCAGTCCAGATCTAATCTCTTACCCTCAGGAATGACACATCCCGACCTCACAGGCCTCAAGTTGATTGCATGGTTTCTCCAATTCCACTAATGGTTAGATAGTCCAGGCTTTCCTCCCCGGTCCAGCAGATAACTTTTATCATCCCAAATTTACAAAAGTAAATGGAAAAGATTTTCTACTTGGGCTCATCAGAGAGACTTGCACCCTTTTATTGCACATATTTCTGCTATCCTAGATTTCCTTTCTTTAATTTTCAAGAAGGGACTAGTTTTATCCACTATCAAAGTTCATTTAGCAGCCATTGTGAATTATCATACTGGCAATAATACCCCCCCATACACAGCTTCTTCCAAACTGTGCAAAGCATTCCTTAAAGGTAACTTTTTGCTTAGGCCTCCAGTTAAAAACCCTACTCCACCCTGGGATCTTACGCTGTTATTGCAGGGTTTGATTCAGGCTCCTTTCGAGCCTTTGTCCAAGTGTGATCTCAAGTTTCTCTCTTGGAAAAAGTTTTTTTTAGTGTCCACTACTTCAGCAAGGCATGTTTCTGAACTTCAAGCACTCGCGCCACAATCCCCTTAATTTTTCACAAAGATAGAGTTACACTACATAATAATCCATACTTTCTGTCCAAAGTAGCATTGTAGGAGAACATTAATCAAGTCATCAACTTACCTGCGTTCTTCACACTTTTTTTCTAACAAAGGTGAATACATGCTTCATCTCTTACACGTGCATAAGCAGCTCTGCTTTTATCTCCATAGATCAAAGGTTTTTAGGAAAACAGATCAGTTGTTTGTTTCTGTTGCCAATACGTTGGAAAAACCTGTTTCCAAAGTTACCTTATCAAAGTAAACAGACTGCATTATCATTTGTTTAAAGTCAGAGAGGTCCGTCTTTGCTCAGACCTGCAAAAGCTCACTCCACTGGATTCGTGGCTACTTCATCTGCTTTCTGGTCCAGAACTTCTACTGATATTTGTGCTGCAGTCACTTGGTTCAATGCCCCTACCTTTACTGCTCATTACAAGTTGGATTTGATTTCTAGAGGCAGAGCTGACTTTGGCTCTGCGATACTCTGGAATATTCTTCAATGAGGGACACCCAAGGTTCTTGTAGCTGTGGACTCTTGTCCCATACATTGAGGAATGAATGAAAATGACGACATCAGATATAAAAATTATGTACTCACCATAACTATGCATCTGTGTTGCCCATTTTCATTCTTCCTCAACTTCCTCTCCTCCTTCCCCATGACCTTTCATCTGGGAGTGACTTGATAGTGGTAATGGAACCACTGTTCCTGTTTGAGCCCCTAGCTTTCTGTTATCATTCTTTTCACATATGGGCTACGGTTACTCCTTCTGTTTATAGGGCAGCAAAACTCAATCTGAGGTATTATAGGGCTCTGAGGCATTATGGGTAAAGGGAGGCGTTCACAGATGCATAGTTATGGTGAGTACATAACTTTTACTTTTGTTTCCTCACCACCACTTCTTACACCACAACTAATGCAATCACTACTTATAATACTAAGTCTAACCACTTATCATACTACACTTATCACTTCTTTATCCCCCAATCCAATCCCTTCCTCATTCTCTCGATCCTTCCCTCTTCACCTTACTCCTCCCTTGTTTTCCACTACCAAGATGTATATCTGTAAGCCAATTGTTTTACTGCTATTATTATTATTATATAGTTATTTGTGTTACACTTTTCATCTTACAGCTGCTTTTCTACCCTGTATTTCTAATTCTTGACAGTTGTTTACTTTCTTTGATTTTTTTGCACTCCTGGCTGAGCCTGAAATTGGTCCGTATAGTCAATACTCTACCTGCAGTTAACACATGCAGCTAGATAGGCAGGCAGACAGACTGAGCTGGTGGTAGCTCAGGTAGATGTAAAAGACCCCACAGCACTTACTGGAAAGAGTCTCTGTTTCTTTAATTATATAGCTCATATGTACACAATATAAATTATCTTACAACTGTTACATTTACAATATTTACACAAAAATGCAAAACGCAAATGCAATTTGTACTTTATAACACATATCAAGGTCTTTAGTAATCATTACAACCCACAAATTATTTCATAACCATGTAACCGTGCCCCCTTTTTGCCACAACCAAAATTATATTCTTTTTAAACAGAAGTAATGGGGACTGTAGATAAGTGCTGCTGTTCTTTTTTCCCTTTCTCCCTTCTCTCTTTCTTCTTGTTCAGTTTTAAGAAATGTACGCACTGCAATGTAAAAAAAAAGCTTGGTAAAAAGAGCATGACAAAATAAAAATGAATGTGCCTTTTCTCATTCTTCCATGGGGAAATAATTGAATTAAAGACCTTAGATTGACTTATTAACAAGTTTTAAGAGAAAGCAAGTAAATGAAAAAGAATACTGAATATCATGAGGCTTTTTTCCTAGTGAAAGAATGCATGTTTAGTTGCAATTCTGTATCTGGCACTCATGTCTCCATGGAAACAATCTGATAAAAAGACATTGACTGCCTCGTTCTCATGCCTCCATGCAAACAATCTGATAAAGAGAAATTGGCTGTCTGGTTCTCATGTCTTCAATCTCAAATTAGTTGCAGTCTGGTGGAAAGTGACTGGCTGGGGAAAAAAAAAGAAAATGAAACGGCTAGGAGAGCATGTTCTCTGAAAGCATTTAAGGGTTTTCCCAGCTGGGCGAGCTATAAAGATAAGACAAAACCAGTTAGCACTTAGTAGAAGCACAGGTTGTGCCATGCGTCTTAGCATGGATAACCTTTCTTTTATGTTAACTCAGGTCTGTGAGTGTGGCTGTCAGTTTGGGACATTTGTTTCTATTAGGAGGGTAAAACTTCAATATCTGAATATGCACATAGTTTTTTGTGTTAGCATTACATTAACAGGTTTTAGTGGTATTGGGGTTGTTGTTTTTTTGAGGGCTTTCAATAAAACAAAAAGTTTTGTAAGATGTGACATAGGCTCAAATGCATATGACAAGAAAGAGCTATATAAAAGTTTGACCTGCCAAAGGGGCACTTTACAGGAAACCAACCTTCTCAAACACATACCTCCATTTCACTAGCTGTCATCCTAGGTTCCAGAAGAAAGCAGTTGTAAAAGGACAACTGGTCAGATTAGCTAGGATGATAACAGATTTTGGTGTGTTTTATAATGAATGTGATGTATTATTGGGTATGTTTGAAAACGGGATATCCCAGACCTTTTTTACTTGAGATTAAGGAAGAGGTTGTGTGTAAAAGAACACAAGGTTTTTAGTCCACTCTACTGGGCCATGAGGTGGTTATTGGAGGTAGTGGGGTAGAGGGAAGGTTAGATGTTCAACTACTGGTAGCAATGAGTGGTGCAGGTGGGTTGGATAGTTGTAAAATTAGAAGTTATGTACTCACCATAACGTTCCATCTGAGTAGGTGTATTCATTTGTCTGCAACCTGTGGGTTATGGATCCGATATCGGATCCGAACCGGCATGGTTTTCCAGCTATGGATCCAAGCTCTCAGCTCCTCCCCTCACCCATAATGCCCTGCTCTACCCTCATGACCTCAGATCGAGTTTGCCAAAGCAACAATACCCTAAAAAGGGTAACAAGGAATATGCAGGAAACTGAAAGGCCAGGGGGATAGGAGGGCGGGATGGTTGCAGACAAATGAATACACCTACTCAGATGGAACGTTATGGTGAGTACATAACTTCTAAATCTGAAGTAGGATATTCATTTGTCTGCAACCTGTGGGACAGAGTCCCCAGCTACCTGAATCTTGGGCGGCCATCATGGAAGGATATTCCGGAGCACCGCGGAGCCAAAGGATGCTCTACCCCTAGATGCAAGATCCAACTTATAGTGAGAAATAAATGTATGAGATGAAGCCCACGTGGCTGCTGCACAAATATCATCTAGAGGAATCCTAGCCTTGAAGGCTGCCGAGGTAGATACTGACCGGGTTGAATGGGCATGAACACCCCCGGTGCGGGCCTTCCTGACGCTTGATAAGCCAATAAAATGCACTGTGAAATCCAGCGGGACAGAGAAACTTTAGAAATTGGCTTGCCCAAATTGAATTTTGCAAAGGAAATAAACAGCTGGTCGGATTGCCTATGACCAGCTGTCCTGTTAAGATAAAATCTAAGTTGCCTGTGAACATCTAGTGAGTGTAGCTTATATTCACCTTTGTTTTCATACTTAGGGAAGAAAACAGGGAGGTTAATGGATTGATTGATGTTTGCTTCAGAAGCGATTTTCGGAAGGAAGGACGGGTTGGTCCTGAGGGAGACACGGTCCGGATGAAATACCAAGTAAGGAGGTTTAGCTGATAAAGCTTGAAGTTCAGAAACTCTCTTGGCTGATGTAATGGCTACCAAAAAGGCTGTCTTGTAGGACAAGAATTTGAGATCCACCGTAGCCGCGGGCTCGAAAGGGGGAGCGGTCAAGGCCTGTAGGACCAAAGAAAGGTCCCAAGGAGGAACTGCTTGCTTTATAGGGGGCCTGAGAAGGAAAGTACCTTTAAGAAAAGTTTTGCACAATTTGGCTGACATAAGAGGATTAGACTCTTGACCAATGTGATAGTGAGAAATTGCCGCCAGTTGAACTTTGACTGTGGAACTGCTGGCACCATCATTAAAGAGAGAGGTTAGAAAATCAAGCACTACAGGGAGAGGAACCGTGAAGGGATTTAGGCCTTGCCGCTCCGCCCACACAGAGAAAGCGTTTCCATTTGCTTCGTAAACCTTTCTAGTGGATGGTTTATGAGCCGCCACCAAAATAGCCTTTACCGTGAAGAAATACCGAGTCCTTATCAAGAGTGGAACTGGAGCAGCCAAGCGGTCAGCTTCAGGTTGTCCAGGTTCGGAGGAGGAATGCAGGATGGATGGGATATCAGATCCGAATGGGATCTAGAATCCAAGGAGGATTCACCGAGTGAGACCTTAGGAAGGGGAACCAAATCTGTCGAGGCCAGAATGGAGCAATGAGAATCATTCTGCAACCCACCCGAGAGGCTTTCTGAAGAACTTGCAGCATCAGAGGCAAGGGTGGATAGGCATACAGAAGACCGGGTGGGCAAGCATGCACCAGAGCGTCTCTTGGGGTACCTCCGGGAGGAGGTATTAGAGCGAAAAAACTGTCGCACTTGGTGTTTGAGGGAGAAGCAAAGAGATCGCATGAAGGGGTTCCCCACCGTGCGAATATGCGTTCCGCTACTTGACAATTGAGAGACCACTCGTAAGGGGTCAGAATGGTGCGACTGAGCTTGTCCGCTAGGATGTTGGACCGACCCGGAATGTGCGTTGCTATGAGAAAGCGATTGGTGGAGATTGCCCATTCCCAAACTCTCATGGCCTCTCGACAAAGAGGGTAAGACCTTGTTCCCCCTTGCTTGTTGATGTACCAGACAACAGACATATTGTCCGATTGAATCGCAATTGTTCCCAAGGGAAGAAAGTCCTGAAGTGCTAGCAACGCTAAGAGCACTGCTCTCATCTCTAGAACATTGATATGCAGTAAGGTCTCTGAGTCGCTCCACGTGCCTTGGACTGTCCGGCCCAAAGTGCCCCCACCCGAGGCGGAGGCGTCCGTGGTCACCGTGGCGAGAGGGGAGAAGCACAAAATGGGCGACCCTCGTGGAGGTCCGGGAGTGGAGCCACCACAAGAGGGACCGCTGGCAAGCCTTGCTGATCGCTATGGGATGATGCATGGGAGAGCAAGGTATGACCACTGTACTAAGAGCGTCCACTGTAGAATGCATATTGAGCCTGGTAAGAGGAAGAAGTGCTACAGCCGAAGCCATGGACCCTAGAGCCCTCAGGACCAACTCCGCTGGAGCAGAACTTGAATGGAGAATGGCCCGCACCTGGAGCTGCAGATTTAGAACTCTGTCCGCAGTGAGGAAGGCTCGTAAACTCCTTGTGTCTAGTCTGGCCCCTATGAAATCTAAGAGCTGTGTGGGCCAGGTTGGACTTTTTTGTATTTATTGTGATGCCCAGAAATGGAGCAAGATGGAGAAAGGAGTCTCGCGCCAAGAGAAGTAGATGCCTTGTTGGGGCGGTAAGGAGCCAGTCGTCCAGGTAGGGAAAGACCTGCACCCCCTGAAGCCTCAGGTGGACCGCTACCACTGCTAGTACTTTGGTAAACACCCTGGGGGCTGTGGTGAGACCAAAGGGAAGGACCCGGAACTGGTAGTGACTGGCTCCCAGCCGGAAGCGGAGAAACCTCCTGGAGCGCCTGTCCATCAGGATGTGGTAGTACGCGTCCTTGAGATCTATCGAGCACATCCAGTGATTTTCTCCCAGAAGGGGGAGAATAGATTGCAGAGTGACCATTCGGAATTTTTCTTTGGGGACTGCCAGATTCAAGAGAGAGAG
Organism: Protopterus annectens; assembly: GCF_019279795.1. Taxonomy (NCBI): domain Eukaryota; kingdom Metazoa; phylum Chordata; order Ceratodontiformes; family Protopteridae; genus Protopterus; species Protopterus annectens. The sequence continues at coordinate 251,673,533 of NC_056736.1, read as the reverse complement.
GTCTAGGATTGGTCTTAGTTCCCCCGTCTTTTTTGGCACTAAAAGAATCTGGAGTAGAACCCTGATCCGATCTGGTCTGGGGGAACGGGCTGGATGGCTCTTTTCTTTAGCAGATGGCCAATTTCTGCCAAAGCGGCCTCCCGTTGACCGGGTGGAACGTCTGGGAGGGACTTCAACTTTGGGAGGTGAAGGAAAGGAATGCGATATCCCCTGGATATGATTTGGAGAACCCAGCGGTCCGATGTTATGGTCTCCCATGCCGCTAGGTGCCCCGAAAAGCGTCCCGCGCCTGTCTCCAGAGTAGAGCAGCGGGGCAACCGCTCAGGGTTGCTGCGCGGGCCGTTCAGAGAAAGGTTCCCTGGACCCGAAGTTTCTGGGAGCCCCTCTGCCTCTAGGGCGGCGTCCTCCCTGTCCTCCTCTGCCACGGAAGGACTGGTTGTCCGGAGCAGGCTGGGACTGCTGCGACTTCCGGAACCACATCTTCTTCTGACCCTTTTGGTTCCTAGAATAGGGCCTCTGGGGTGCAGAGAAGCGGATTCCGACGGCAGACAGCGTCTTCCCGTCCTTCTCGCTCTGGGTCAACGTCTCGCGAGCGGTCTTGCCAAACAGAGCAGAACCATCAAAGGGGCGTTGCAAGCGGCGCCTTGAAGGGCTCAGAAAAATCGCAGTGACGGAGCCAGGCCTGACGTCTAGTGACCAGTCCTGTCCCCGCAGCTCTAGCGGCGCCCTCCATTGCATGGGAGAGTAGCCGCATAGAAGTATTTGTGACTGACCTAAGAGTGGCCATTTTGGTGGAGTGCAGAACTCTGTCCTCCTCCGAAATGGACTCAGGGGGGGATGCAGCGTACTCCTTAATAAGATCTCGCTGCATCCGAATAACATGTGCCAAATAGTTCAGCGCCCTTACCGAGAAGGTCGCCGAACTGAACATCCGCTTCCCCAAGCGGTCCATCATCCGAGACTCCTTGCTCGGTGGGTGGACTGAGGACTCTCCTGAGCCAGTTCCCTCTTTGTGGCCGCCGCCATCAACATGGCATCTACAGGAGGCCCCTTACTCCAATGGGTCCTGTCGGAGGGCGGACTAAGGATCCTATCCGGTCTTTTGGGAATTGGCTCCACGGTGTCCGGTTCCTTCCACGCCCTGGTGGTAATAAGGTCCACCAGGGGGTCGGCAGGGGACACCCAAGAGGTAGACGGGCCCGTTTGAATGCCTCCAAGAACACGGACTCGTCCGAGGAAGACTTGGGGCAGACCACCCCTAATACGGAGCATTTCCATGATGTCTCCGAAGGAGACATCCTCGGGGGGTGACCGTGGGGAGCCTTCCCCTTCCTCCAAGTCCGTGTCTTCAGTGAGAGACTCGGAGGAGTCAATGTGCCTCCTTTTGCACGTATGCTTGCGAGGGGCCTCCTCTGGGGGGCTGTCAGAGGAGTCCTCGCAAGCAGCAATTTGCACCATGGGAGCAACTTGGGGCACAGAAACGGGCTGTCCCAGGGGCCGGATGGTGGAAGCCTGGCCCAGTGCAGAGGGAGCGGGCGGAGCCGAAGCAAGTGCCGGGGTCCGGAGACCCTCAACAGAGCCCTCTCCACTACATCAAAAGCCGAAGGGGAGCCGACCTCGACCAAAGGATCCGACAATCGGCTCCCCTCGGATCCGAAGAGTGGATCGGAGCCGGCAGCGAAGCACTCGGATCCGAAGGGACAGTGCGCTCCGACACAGACGGCGCCGAAGGAGCACTGATCCCCCCGGATCCGAAGCTCGGATCCAGGCTCCGAAGATCGGGTCCGACGCACTCGAGGGCAGGGTCGGATCCGGTACCAAGTACTATCGGCTCCGACCTCCCCGGCCCGAAGCTGCTCGGCTCCAGTTGCTCGAACCCGGATAGCGGGTCGGAGAAGGAGCAATAGGCTTAAAAGGGTGTTGAGCTCCCGAGGGGAGGCAAGAGCACTCCCATCTGCATCTGGGCCTGGATGAACCTTCTCATCATCCGGTCCAGATCAGCATCAGAAAGGCTATGGGTAGATCTCGGCGAGGCTACCGAGGTAGGCCTGGAATGCCTCCTCGATAGCCTCGGCGGAGATCGGGTCTCCTCCTCCTCAGGACCCGGTGAGAAGCACACAGGGACCGGAGCCGAGAAGGAGGAGACCGAACGACACGGAGCCGGGAGAAGCCGCTTGGCTGGCGGGGCCGAAACAGAGGTCTCGGCCCGCCGCTTGTGGTGCTTCTCCCTCCGGTCCTTTAGCTGCATCCCTCTCCTCTCCAGAAGCGGGAGTTTGAGTCCCAGGAGCAGGAGGGGTGCCACAGGGGAACAACTGCAGCCACAGGAGTCCCGAAGGAGCGGAGGCCGGAGCCGAGTCCGGCGGTAAAGACCCGCCAAGACCAGCTTGGACCTCCGCTCCCTCAGTGCCCTGGGGTTGAACCCTGCACAAATGGAACAACCAGATGTGAGGTGTTCAACCCCAAGACACCTAACACACCGAGTGTGGCCATCAGCCGGTGAGAGCTTATGGCCACACTCGGAGCATTTTGAAAATATAGACTTAGGCTGTTCAGCCATAATCTATAAAACCTAAAGTTACAGAAAGTAACTTAAACAACAAAAAGCACACAGGCCTACACACACACTCTCACAGCGAGGGAGGGAATAAAATTATTACTGTAACTTAAAATAAACTTAAAACAGTCTATATTAACGGGAAACCTACTACTTTCACACAAATTTAGTTAAAGAAACAAAAAATTCTCTGTTTTTAAACAAGAAAATAGTCCACTTAGCTGAGAGCTATGTATCCACATCCAGTTACCAGCGCGGCAAACAAGATCTGAGGTCATGAGGGTAGAGCAGGGCATTATGGGTGAGGGGAGGAGCTGAGAGCTTGGATCCATAGCTGGAAAACCATGCCGGTTCGGATCCGATATCGGATCCATAACCCACAGGTTGCAGACAAATGAATATCCTACTTCAGATCCTTTATTTATACCTTCCCCGTGGGCAGTTATACTACAGGTAACATCTTAAAGAGAAACTGGGCTATTTTTTTCTATTGATAGTCATATGATTACTGTATTAGGAAACACCTCTAGAATGACTTACAGAAAAGATAAACCACTGAAGCAATTATTAAAAAGTAATAAGGCACCAGTTAATGGTAAGGTAGGTATGGCTAAGTGTGGCAGATGTAAGTAGTGTCCCTATGTTTTGACAACTGATTGCTTGTTTATTAATGTTGCTGGATACAACATAAGAGCTAATTTTTCCTGTGATTCACACCAAGTGGTATATGTGGCATGTTGCAGTGCATGCCCATCTTTTCATGTCAGGAAAATGTTGAGGAAGTTTAAGGAAAGAGTGTATGAACATTGGACAGACATTAAAAAATGTAAGAACACTAATGCACTATATAGACATACAGCTGTATACCCTGGGCATAAGTTTAAATTTGCAGCGATTGAGCAAGTAAAAAAAATAATTTGAGGGGATACGTTACTACTGATCACTTTGATAAATGTGAATTAAAATGACAATTGATTTTAAATGCTACAAACTGGCCAGGAATCAATTATTCAGTATCTATTAGTTGTTTACTAAAGTTAAAAACATTAGAAGTGTAATGATTTTAATGTTTAGATATATGTTTTTAGTATTTTTGTGTACATGATTAGGTAATTTACTAATGGATAACTGAATATAATAGGTTATGTAACAAGTCACATGGCTAGTGGTTTGTTATAAATGTTTGTTTTAAGCTATGCTATGATTATTTGCTCTGAAGAAGTTTCTTATTTGGAGATACAAAAGCGCTTAACTTATATTTCATTAATGGCCTTTTGGAATTTTGAGCCTTGTCGTTGCTGTCTCCCCAACTGCTTTTAGATGGTGTGTAGTTCTTGAAGTTTGTCAATCCTGTGTCTTTCCAGGTTGGGATTGTTGGTTGTTTATTTTCTAGAATTGTGCAAGTTGTGAGCCTGATATGGAACTTGAGTAATAGCAGTACTGCTGGGGAGCTGACATTACTTTTGAAACAAGTGAGTCAACAGCTTAAGGCTAGTGGTTTGCAGAACAGCCTTGGTAATTGCCAAGAATTGCCCTTAGCTTCTGGAGATAGCTTGGGACTTCCACTCAATCAACGCTCTCCTGTGCGTTTAGCTTCTACAACTCATGAGAACTTATGAGTTGAATCTGATGTGTGGAAAGTTAATAATTTTGAATTCAATCCTAAAGTGCAGAGACAACCTGTGGTTGGTGTCAGTCTGTGTATGCGAGAACAACTGGTGAATTTTGAGAAGTTCACTCTTTTTAAAAAAAAATGCAGCTTGAGAACAGTTATTTGCTGAGAAATATTTCAGCAAATCAAGTTCCAAAAGAGCTCCATTTTTGGAAGTATCCAAATGGGGAAATGAAAGACTCAGTTCCATCGGGAGCTGGTTCAAATATTTGATAAGGTAGGCTGCGATGTTATGAGAGCTGTGGTTAGAAACAATGACCAGAAGATTGAAGTTCTATTTAGAAAACTGGATAGCCTAAATGTTACACAACGGAAAGATGCATTGTTTGAACATTACAAAACAAATTATTATAATTTATTTAACAAAGTGGACAATTTGTGTAATAACAGTCTGACTTGAAAAATTAGAAAATTCCAGAGGGACTTGGATGAGTATAAGACTGGCTTAGCATATCCTAATCCATCTGGCCCCTTTAAGGATGGTATGGATGGTAATAACTATCGACCAATTGTAAGAGAGCAGGAAGGAAGTGGCACAGAGATTACAAATAGTTCCCCAAATGGCTCAGTTCTTTCCGAACACAAGATTGGACGGAGATAAGACAGAATCAACAGCAAGAGGTTGCAGGATAAGGTGCATCACTACGATGACAAATTCAACAAACAAGGGGCGAAACCAAAGAAACAGTTCCAAAAAAACCCAGCAGGAATTAATGTTATTAATGAGCAATTCAACTGGTCGGGAAACTGAGAGAACAGCTTGTGAACTGGTGTTGAACACTTCGTTTGAGTCTCAGTTTGGACTGTCTAGCTGTGTCGATACTAGCGATGCTTTTAACAATGGCCCTGCATTGGTAAAAAATGTTGCTTTTGATTTTACTTTTTATAATTATTCTAACAAAAAACTGACAGTGAATCATGCTAACGTTCTATCAAACTGACTTAAATTTATTCAAGCTAAGAGGCAATAATACCTAATGTGCTTTTGGATTTAAAGTTATTTTCTTGAAAACTTAATTTGGCAGTTTGGTTTTCCAATAGAGCAGGTAATAATAATAACAGGTCTCAGTTATGTAGGTGTAGTCTATTCAACCCCCCTTAATCACACAGTGTACATGCATGAAAAAATTTGTAAATTGCAGATGAGAGATTTGTAAAAAGGCTCCTATTTGTAAGTTTAACGATATGACCTCTATGGAACATTGTTTATTGAGAGAGGTTTGTGATGATAAAAATATCAGAGTTTGGTAGTAATGAAAAGTACTGACTACTTTAATCATATGAATCATTTATTGCTTAATGATGCTTACTGTGAGACGTCATGTAATGAGATTGCTATAGCGTATGCAAAAATTGATGGTTTACTGTTTGATTTACTATTGAAAGGATTGATAAAGCAACATGAATATGACTTTATGGACAATACTAGACCTGTTATTCCAGATACATTTGGTATTACAAAACACATAAGGATAGAATCAAGCCTTCACTCACTACATTCCATAGTGGACGCTACCCGATCTAAGACGCATCTTATGGCAAAATTCTTGGATGTATTATTAAAAGAAGCTATAAAAAATTTATCTCAGCTTTGTAGGGATTCCTTGCAGCTTTTGTCTAAAATTAATCAAATTGCCTTTAATGAGAATTATATACTGGTTACCATTGATGTGGTTAATCTTTATTCGGTCATCCCCTATATGATTGGGTTAGAGTGGTTTGAGGATGTTTTGTTCAATATAGGGGCACTGACTGTGGATAAAGTGAAGTTAGCTTCCATTCTCATGGAAATTGCGTTGACTAATAACTTCATAATTTCTGAATGGCAGTTTTTCAAGCAGGTAATGGCTGTTGCAATGGGTGCAACTTGTGCCCCTAATTTTGCTAATTTGGTGATGGCCAGCTGGGAATCTAAGTTTGCATTTAATAGTGAATTCAAGGATTCCTGGGCTTTTTTTCACCTTTTACCTGGATGATATATTTTATGGAAGGATACAAAAGAGAGATTGGTTGAGTTTATTCACTATATTAATAATATTACTGATTTTTTTAAGTTCTCTTTACTTGTGATACAAATAGTATCAGTGTTTAGATATTCAGTTAGTCAAAAATTATGATTCTTGTTCCTTTATGGCTAATATTTTTAGGAAACCAACCTTCTCAAACACATACCTTCATTTCACTAGCTGTCATCCTAGGTTTCAGAAGAAGGCAGTTGTAAAAGGACAACTGGTCAGATTAGCTAGGATGATAACAGATTTTGGAGTGCTTTGTAATATATGTGATGTATTATTGGGTATGTTTGAAAAGAGGCGATATCCCGGACCTTTTTGCTTGAGAATAAGGAAGAGGTTGTGCATAAAAGAACACAAAGTTTTTATACCCCTCTACTGAGCCATGAGGTGGTTAGTGGAGGTAGAGGGAAGGTTAGATGTTCAACCAGTGGCAGCAATGAGTGGTGCAGGTGGGTTAGATAGTTGTAAAACCTTTATTTATACCTTCTCCTTGGACAGTTATACTATAGGTAAGATCTTAAAGAGAAACTGGGCTATTTTTTTAATTGACAGTCATATGATTAATGTATTAGGAAACACCCCTCAAATAATTTGCAGAAAAGATAAATCACTGAAGCAATTAATAGAAAGTAATAAGGCACCAGTTAATGGTACAGTAGGTATGGCTAACTGTGGCAGATGTAAGCAGTGTCCCTATGCTTTTACAACTGATTGCTTGTTTATTAATGGTGTTGGATACAACATCAGAGGTTATTTTTCCTGTGATTCATAACAAGTGGTATATGTGGCATGTTGCAGTGCATGGCTGGCTTTTTATGTCGGGAAAACTTTGAGGAAGTTTAAGGAAAGAGTGCATGAACATCGGACAGACATTAAAAAATGTAGGAACACTAATACACTATAAAAACGTATAGCTGAGTACCCTAATTATGAGTTTAAATTTGCAGTGATTAAGCAAGTAAAACATGATTTGAGGGGATATGTTACTACTGATCACTTAGATAAATGTGAATTAAAATGGCAATTGATTTTAAATGCTACAAACTGGCCAGGAATCAATGTTTCAGTATCTATTAGTTGTTTACTAAAGTTAAAAAAATTAGAAGTGTAATGATTTTTAATATTTAGATTTATGTTTTAAGTATTTTAATGTACATTATTAGGCAATTTACTAATGGTTAATTGAATTATTAGCTTAGGTAACAAGTCACATGACTGGTGGTTTGTTATAAATGTTTATTTTAAGCTATGGTTATTTATACTGAAGCAGTTTGTTTGGAGAAACAAAAGGGCTTAACTTGTATTTTATTAAAGGCTTTTTGGAAATCTTGAGCCTTGTTGTTGCTGTCTCCCCAACTACTTCTACATGGTGTGTAGTTCTTCAAGTTTGTCAATTCCGTGTCTTTCCAGGTTGGGATTATTTGACATTTTCTTTTATACTAAATAAATCAAATGTACTCAGAGGTGATTAAAAAAATAAAACAATGAAGGAGTATATCAACTCAAACAACAAAAGGCTGGAAAAAATAGAAGAAGCTTTAACTATTTAAATAAACTAATAAAACACAAAAATCAGAGGCTGAAATGAAGACAAGTATGGCTGAGTATGAGCCTCTTCAAAAAGCGGTTTCAAAAAAAGGAAGAGTTAGAAGACAAACCACACAAAGAAAACCTGACATTTTTGCTGTACCACAGAAACTGGAAGGAAAAGGTTGTATTAATTTATTAAAGTACAAATAAACAACTGGACTGGTATTTCACAACAGGGTTTGTTAACTGAAAGTGGGCATTGAGTGTATGCAATGAACCTTGCTAGGAGAAAGCAGCCATTAGTAAAGATGCAATCATATCTGTAGAAAGAGCTGATCCTGGCAAAACTGTGGCAGAATGGAAAACAGCTAAACATTGGAGACAGCAGACTGATTGTGCAAAATGATTCAGTGTACAGCAGGCAGAAGAGATGCAAGTTTATCCCAACAATCAAGGAATGTCGGGTAGTAGGTGTGAGATTCAAGCTGTAGTATCCAGCTGTTCAGAATATTTTTTCAAGGACGATCAAAGACATTTTTGATGTAGAATAGGCTAAAGAAGATACAAAAAAAGCTTATCCAACAAAAAGGGAGCCAGCAAACAGAAGGGGACTCTGCTTTTCATTCGTTTTGCAATAAAGCTCAGAGAGAGATTTTTGCCAGTGAAACCTTTTCCAATGTTTCAAAGAAAAATGCTTGAGAGAGAGAAAGAATCACAATAGTGGATCAGAACATTCAGGAATAGCTTGGACTTGAACCAGAGTCTGATGTTGGGTGAGGCAGATGAACAGGAAAAAGAATAACAACACTGAAATTGATAAACAAATTGGAGAATATAAAGCATCAATCACATTTGTGAAATATGGCACATTAATACTGCAAGACAAAGTAGCTGAGAAAGACTGTATGTTTTGTTGACTTTGTTAAACTTGTAGGTGGACTGTAAAGCATATACACCATTTTATAAGATTAATGTTTAGAAGAACACTAAAAGGTGGAAAAGTAATTGTGAGTAAAACAATTTTGCTCTTATTAGTATTGGCATAAACATTTTGTTATATAATCTACATATTGCATATAGTAAAGCAGTTTTGTGCAGTGTAGTCAGGGATATTTTAAATGTGGGAGGAGTATTTTCAGTGATTGTTGCATATGTTAAACATATTACGGTAAACAAATACATTTTAATTGTAAGAAATATAGGCTTTAAACATATTACGGTAAACAAATACATTTTAATTGTTAGAAATATAGGCTTTACAGTATAATAAGAGAAGAAAGGCTGGACAAAAGCAAGTTTAATGTTAATATGCTGTTATCTTGGGCTGGTGGGGTGTAAAAGTGCACTGCTTTTACTATATGTGGAATTAAAATCTTTCATCTTATTTTTACCAGGAAGAAAATTATGCTTGAAAAAATAAGACAAAAATAATGAAAGCAATGAATGTTACATTTCTTACATCTGCAAAGATATTAGCTTGTTTTGTTCCATTAGCAAATGTTCAATGGGAGTTAAGTTTGCAGCTGGAGGCAGTTTTATATTCTGTTCTGAGAGCAACTGGCAAAGATTCATTGCTGACTGCTTTTCCATGGAGACAGTTTGTCCATAGGTGCAAGCAAATAATCATAAGGTTTCTGGAAAAAAATAAGAGACAGCAGCCACCTAGCAGCCTTAATACTTTAAAGCATTTAACAGAACAATATACAATTTAGTTCTATTTAAGAATAGGTACTGCACGTTTTCTTAGAGCTAAAAGTTAATATTTTCTTAAAGTATATAAACTGTTTTTCATATATGGGAGGGGAATAAGATAACTAAAGAACAGACAGCAATCAGTATAAATGGGGAAACATTTTGTAGCATGTGCTTTTGCATGGGTATCCTTAGTTTTATGGTAGGTAATGCCTGCGGGTGCAGCTGTTGATTTGGGGCAAGTGTTCTCATCTAGATGGTTAAACTTCCATTTTCTGAAGATGTACATAGTTTGTTTGTTCTAATTTAAAGGGGATGGCAGTCTTTTTAAAATGTATACATTTTTTTATTTTGATTGAGGATTTTCATTAAAACAAAAAGTCTTGACACATGTGGCATAGGATCAAGTGGAGATGAGAAGGAACAACTGGATAAAACATCAGCCTGTTAAACATCAGGGTGTGCATGCAACCCAGAAATTGGAACCGCACACAAAAAAACCCTGACATATAATAAATGGGAAAATAGCTTTTTGTTACAATTGCTATGCTATTGATATTATCTGTATGTAAATGTCCTTACATGTATAGACAAACAGGAAAAAATATTGAATTATATTAAGAAATGCAAAGTGCAATTAATAATGCTGCAAGAGGCACATTTGGAGAGAAATGAGCATGTGAATTTGACAAAAAAGGGATTTCAGGGTGGATATTTAGCAGAATATCATGGATAAAGGAAAAGGGGCATAGTTATGCTAATTGCTAGAAAAGATGCAAAAGTGACAGAAGATGAATAAAAGACAATAATGGTAGATTTGTGCTAGCAAGGGGATATTTGCAAGGGATGAGAATTACACTGGCATGTAGTTACATTCCACCAAAAACTGCTATTAAGGAGCTTAAGAAAATTTTGGGAGAAATAATTGGCTTTCAGCAGGGAATATTACTTATAGGTGAGGACTGGAACTTGATTTGCAATTATGGGGATATTTTGGGGGGACCTAGAAGGGAAAGTATAATAAAAAAGGGTAGATTTCTAAAGAAACATGAACACATTTGGTACGGATAAAGCTAATTTAGTAGTAAGAACTAAGAATTTACACATTATCTATCAAGGTACAATGACTAGGCTAGACTAGAGAGAAACTATGATTTACAGGAACATTCATTTAAGTGAAAGCTTTGACCCACATCCAACAACTATTTCAGATCATGTACCAATAAAACGCAAGATAAAAATGCAGGTTAATGAACTAAAAATGAGACACTGGAGCTTTTCACCTACCTGTTAAAAAGAGAATAATTTAATGAATGGGTAGTGGAAATTATTTGAGAGTTATTAGGGAAGACAGAAATATCTCCAGAAATTATAGTTAGAAGGATAACATGAAAATGGAGTTTAAAAACAGGGTTGAAATAAAAGAGAAAGAGATATGGTTAAGAAGTAATACAAATTACTTTGACTGACTGACAAAGGTACAGTACTGCAAAATAATGGGAATCTCACAGAATAAGAAGAGGCACAAATACAGAGTGCTAAAGAGAAAATAAGAGAGTATCTGGATAATATTCAGGAGTTTAGAAAGAGTGCTGTTAAGCAACTATTTTTTGATAATAACTCCAGAGAACAAACTTTGGCAACAGAAAGAAATGTTTTTTGCCACACTTAGGGAGCCTGTAACAAGTAAAATAACCAAAGATCTCATAGAGCTATTAGATGTATTTTTGGAAATTTGTATGAATAGAACAAACTGAAACACTTATGGAAGACTTCATTATGCCACAGTTAGAGGCAGATGCGGCTCAACAGCTATCAATTAGGATAGAAGAACATGAGATAAAAATGGTGATGTATAATCAAGCTTCAGAAAATGCTCCAGGAACAGATGGTACTCCTGTGGAAGTCTGGAAGTTAGGAGAGAAGAGGGCGCTAAAGATCTGGAAGACTTTGTTTAACATTATTTTAAAAGGAGGGGAAGCACCAACATCTTGCAAAAAAGCTGTGGTGGCTGTATTACCTAAGGACAGTAATGACCAATCAGACCCCAGCTTCATCCAGACCCATTTCAATTTTAAACCATAATTATAAAGTGTTTATGCCTCTTCTAGCTAAACAAATGGCAGTTGTTGCCAAAACTGATAGATATGGATCAATGTAGTTTTGTGGAGGGGGGGCAAAAACCTTTGAAGACATTAACAAAACAATGAGGTTCCAGAGGGATGCAGAAAATGACCACTGTTTTTAGAGGCTCTTGAAAGAGAGAAATCATTCAACAAAGTAAGCTGAGATTTTGTGAGTACGGCAATGGCAGCATTTGCATTCCTTGATATTTGGGGGTAGTCAATGGGACATTATGCCAGATGTGCCCCGCCTTTTACATAGTTAAGACTGGACGTAAATTAAAAAATCATATCTATGAACATACCTATGACATTAGGGGGACCGCTAATGTCCTTTTCAGACATATACTTGAATTTCCTGGGCATCATTTTAAATTTGCTGTTATTGAACAAGTGAAGAATAATGTGAGGGGTGGTCCATGGGATTTATTATTGAAGTATATGGAATTATATTGGATTTTATGTTTAGAGGCAGTGGGGTATCCAGGATTAAACTAAACGGTGTCCATTGGATGTATTTTAGAATTAAAAGCACAATGTAGGTAAACATTTATATACATATCTTGTTTTGAGATTTAATGGACTTTTTTAAGTACAGTTTATTGTTGTTTGGTTTTGTATTTGTTTTATATATATATATATATATATATATATATATATATATATATATATATATATATATATATATATGTTTTGCATACAATGTATTTTTAACTTGTTTCAGGGTCGTTCATATGTTTAGAACAATTTTTTAACTTATGTATTTTAACAAGGAATTAGATTGGGCATTTATGCATTTTATGCCTTTAAATGTTTAAAATGGTGTGTGGTCATGTGATTAAGTTATAATATTTAATCAGTGTTCTCCAGCAAGGTGATGAAGTCTTGCAATTGTTGTGACGAAAGCGCTTATGTGTGAATAAAATTTGGGGACCATTTCCAGGCTTCTATGTTTCCTTTGTGTTTTAAAGTGTTTGTGGACCTTTTCCATTCCTTGATATAATATTAAAGTTAATTAGGAGGATATATGAAGGATCACATGCGAAAATTCAAGTGGGATGCTTCCTGCCCGATAAGTTGTGCTTGAACAAAGGAACCAGGCAGGGGTGTCCTATTTGCCCTTTGTTATTTGCTTTATATTTAGAGCCAGTGGCAAAGAAAATAATAAACTTAGTTGTTGTCAAAACTGATAGATATGGATCAATGTAGTTTTGTGGGGGGGGGGGGGCAAAAACATTTGAAGACATTAACAAAACAATGAGGTTCCAGAGGGATGCAGAAAATGACCACTGTTTTAGTGGCATTTGAATCAGAGAAAGAATTCAACAAAGTAAGTTGAGATTTTGTGAGTATGGCAATGGCAGCATTTGCATTCCTTGATATTTGGGGGTAGTCTATGGGGCATTATACCAGATGTGCCCTGCCTTTTACATAGTTTAAGACTGGACGTAAATTAAAAAATCGTATTTATGAACACACCTATGACATTAGGGGGGGACCACCAATGCCCTTTCCAGACATACACTAGAATATCCTGGACATCATTTTAAATTTGCTGTTATTGAACAAGTGAAGAATAATGTGAGGGGTGGTCCATAGAATTTATTGGGTATCCAGGATTCAACGAAATGGTGTCCATTGGATGTATTTTAGAATTAAAAGCACAGTGTAGGTAAACATTTATATGCAAATCTTGTTTTGAGATTTAATGGATTTTTTAGGTACAGTTTATTGTTGTTTGGTTTTGTATTTGTTATATATTTTTTTTATGCAATGAATTTTTAACTTGTTTCAGGGTCGTTCATATGTTTAGAACAATTTTTTAACTTATGTATTTTAACAAGGAATTAGATTGGGCATATATGCATTGTATGCCTTTAAATGTTTAAAATGGTGTGTGGTCATGTGATTAAGTTATAGCATTTAATCAGTGTTCTCCAGCATGGTGTTTATCTGATGAATCTTGCAATTGTTGAGACAAAAGGGCTTATGTGTGAATAAAATGTGGGGACCACTTCCAGGCTTCCATGTCTCCTTTGTGTTTTAAAGTGTTTGTGGACCTTTTCCATTCCTTGATATAACATTAAAGTTAATTAGGATGATATATGAAGGATCGTAGGCAAAAATTAAAGTGGGATGCTTCTTGTCTGATAAGTTGTGCTTGAACAAAGGAACCAGGCAGGGGTGTCCTATTTGCCCTTTGCTATTTGCTTTATATTTAGAGCAAGTGGCAAAGAAAATAATAAACTCAGGAAACACAAGGATATAACTGGCATGGCAATAATAAAAGTTGCCTTTATTTGAGATGATATTATTTTGTACTGGATAAATCCAGAAAAGGACAATTCAGTGCTGTGAAACATTTTGAGACAGTTTCATGTTTTTTCAGGACATAAACTTAAATGAAGATAAAACAAAGTTATTATCCATAAATTATGCACCCACACACAAATTGGTTCAGAAATACACATATTTATGGAGACATGATAAGATAAAGTATTTTTAGAGAATGGACTGAAAAGGCTTCTGTTGTAGCAGCTAAGGATATGTAAGAAGAGAATAAACAAAAGATCATACAAAAACAGAATCTGGAGGCTCTTGTTTATGAGTATGGATACTAAGAAACAAGCAGTGAAGATATTTTTAATTATTTTAGTTTTATATATGGGTTAGGCATATTTTTATCAAACAGAGGAGATGTTATGTACAATAATAAAGAGTTGAAGGAAGGGGATGGGAGGAGAGGAGGGAAACAGTTAAGTGGAATATGTTGATCCTTCCAACAGAACAAGGTGGTGTAGGATTACCTGATTTGAATGGATATTTTGAGCTACATAGGTAAGGCTCATATGAATAACAGAAGCAGAAGGTACAATTAAAAATGGAAAGGGGGAGTTTATGAAATAAAGAGAGAACTGGATTTTGGATGCAGATCCTTAAGGAGAATAACAACAACCATACTGAATGTTATACTTATAAAATACTACAAGGTATTCAAATAACTAGTCCAACATGAGAATGGAGAAAGGTGTTTTTGCCAACAGGGAAGACTGCAAGTAGGGGTACAAAAAATAAGCAACAGGGGTTTGAATATATTGGATAAAACTGTCAAAGGAACTTGGTTAGTGGTAGCAAATAACTAGAGAGGGATAGGTAATAGAGTGGGATAAGGCCAAAGAGATGTCTGGACTGGAGACAATAGATGGTCTTCCTTACGCAGGTATTGATACTGGAGTACTAGCAAAGATTAAGGGACAGGGGGCTCAAGTGAAAGACCCACTATGGTAGAATTTTTACTTGAATTTAGAACAGAAGAAGCGGTTAAAAATGGATAATTAGTAGGGAATATAAAATACTGCATGGCAATTATAAGAATCAGAGGAGGTTAGAAAAGACTGGGAACAGAGACTGGAAATGTAATTTAAACCAGAACAATGGGAGGACATATGAATAGCTCCCAAGTATATAAAAGAGTCCAGAATGTTTAGAATCTTTGCTTAGAGGCACCTTCATAGGTATTTGTATACCCCAAGCAGACTTCAAAAATTTTTCCTCAGGTAGCTAGCAAATGTTGGAGGTGTGATGGGGAAGACAGAGGTAACTGGGAACATAAATGCTGGGAGTGTAATGACTTGACAGATTTTAGAAAATTCCCTACACAGTACTCTTATTTTAAAACAAGAAACATTTTTCTTGATTTATCACTTATGACATAAGCAATCATACATTTATATAAATGAAAACAAACCATATTGACATATTTTCAGTTGCAAACATTATACATCACATGTAATCTTCTATACAGTCATTGTCCATCAAACATTACATAGTTCATTCAATTCCTGCCTTCCCTTAAACCTCATTCCTCCTCCAAAACATTATTCGGCATACACTGACACCACAGTTCCCACTTTTTCTATGTAATTTGCTCCTACCTTTTTCCAAAGATCTCTTTTCCAATTTTTAATCTCTTTTATTATACTCAGTACGTCTACTATGGCTGGTTTAGATTTTGATTTCCATTTTCTAGTAACTGCTTTTTTGGCAGCCACCAGAACTAAACACAGCAAGGTCTTACCATGTCTAGGCAATTCTGTTTCTGTATCACAGCTCAAAAAATAATTTCCTTGGCTACTCAAATTTGCTCACCTAGTATTTCTGACATAGCAGTCTGTAGGGGATTTTTAAAATATGACAGCTGATTACACTCCCCCAAAAATATGTTCCCACTTATCTCTTTCTTCCCCATCACACGTCCACCATTTGCAATCTACCCGAGGAAAAAATTGTTGGAATCTGCTTGGGGTATAAAAATACCAATGCAAACACTTCTAAGCAAAGATCCTAAATCTTCTAGGCTTTGTTGCATATTTGGGAACCACAGATATATCCTCTCATCGCCTCTTTGTGAATTGGTTGTCCAGTCTCTCTTCCCAATCCTTTATCTCCTCTGACTTATTTTTGAGCTTCCGTGTTTCATTATCATCCCTTTCCATTCCGAATTATAACTTTCTGCATGTGCTATGTGTAGGAGCCTTAACTCTGTAGCTCTGAAATATCCCTTCAAATCAAGTAATCCCAAGCCACCTTGTCCAACTGGAAGGATCAACTTATCCCACTTGACTGATGCCATCTTCCCCTCCCAGATAAAATCAACTGTATTAACTGCTCTCCACAACTTCTCCTCCGGCTGATAAAAATATGCCTAAGCTGTGTATAAAACTAAAGAGACTAAAAACACTTGACTGCTTGTATCTTGCTATCCATATCCATAAAACAAGCTTCCAGTTTCTCATTTTCTGTATTATCTTTTGCTTAGTCTCTTCCCATATATCCTTAGCTGACATAACATAATCCTTTCTAACCCATACTCCTAAGTACTTCATTTTATCATGTCCCCATAAATACGGCTATTGAACCAATTTGTGAGTGGGTACAAAGTTTATCAGTATTGCCTTTGTTTTATCTTCATTAATTTTATATCCCAAAAAGACTTGAAACTGTCTCAGAATGTTTCACAACACTGACATATCTTTTTCTGGTTTTATCAGGTACAAAGCAATATTATCTACAAATAAAGTCAACTTTCTTGATTAGCATACCAATTATACCATTGAATTTCTAAGTTTGTTATTTTCTTTGCCAATGGTTCTATATACAATGCAAACAAAGGAGAGAAAGGAAACCCATGCCTAGTTTGTCTGCTCAAACAAAACTTATCAAAGAGGAACCTCCCACGTTCATTTTCACCTCTGATCCTACTTTATCTTCCTAATTAACCGTATTATTGTGTCAGGGAATGTAAATGCTTCCATTGCCTTATTAATAAAATTCCAGATTATTCTACCAAATGCTTTCACTGCATCAAGACCCACCAACAACAGTGGTACTTTCGTACATTCTGCTTACCTCTGGATCACTGTTTTATTAATGTTGTTAAATGTTTACCTCCCCGCCGCAAAACCACACTAATGCATATGAATTTTGGCATCACCTTTGAAATTCTTTTAGTCATTACAGACTTAAGTACTTTACAAACATTGTTTACAATCCAAACATGCCCATATGAAGCTGGATCTGATGGGTTTTTACCATCTTTAAGTATTACAGCCAACGTAGCTTTCTTCCAGGCTGTTGGTGCTTCTTCTCCATTTAAAATACGGTTAAACTTTCCCGCTTAACAAATGTAAAATAAAAAATAAAATAAAATAAAAATAAATAAAAAAAAACAAAACCTTCCAGATCTTTATCACTTTCGTCCCTCTTCGCTTCCAAGCTTCCACAAGAATACCATCTATTACTGAAGACTTTCCTGTAACTGGTTATACATCACCATCTGTAACTCATCTCCTCCTATCTTAACTGTTAGCAATTGAGCCTCATCCAACTCTAATCTTGGCATATTTAATTCTTCCATAAACATTTTCATTTGTACTTTTTCTTGACTTCCACATTTCTCTGTTTTATACAGATTTTCATAAAATTTATGAAATAGTTCTAATGCCTCTACAAGACTGTTGGTTATTCTCCTTATTCCAGGCTCCCTAAGCTTGGCCACTACCCTTTCTACTTTATGTTGACTGAGTCTTTGTGCTAAAAGCTTTTGTGATTGGGAGTTATTAAAAAACGGCTGCTTAACAGCAATCTTTCTAAACTCATGCACATTTTTGAGGTAGTCCCTTGTTTTCTCTTTAGCACTGCAGTTTGTTCTTCTTGTTCAATGAGATTGTCTCTATTCTGCAATACGTTAACCTTTGTCAGTCCCTCTAAATATTTAGTGTTATTCCTTAACCATGTCTCTTTTTCTTTTATTTCCACCCTGATTTAAACTCCACTTTCATTTTATCCCACTCCCTAGCTATATTTTCTGAAGAAATGTCAGTCATCTCTAATAACTCCCAAATAATTTCCACTACCCTTTCCTTAAATTCCTCTCTGTTTAACAGATAGGTGGGAAACACTATTGTCTTATTTTTATTTCATTACCCTGCATTTTTATTTTAGTTATTACTGGTGTGCAATCTGAAATATTGGCTGCATATCAAAACTTTCAATTAAATGCACATGCTCCTATGAAATATAATTTGTCTAGTCTAGCCCAGTTTTTGTACTTTGGGGAATAATATGTAAATTCTCTCCGAGCTTCTAATAACTGAATTCACATCTTCCATACAAAATATTTTCATAAATGTCTTTAAAAATCTACCCCCTTTCTTATACTTTCCCTTCCAGACCACCCAGGTACATCCTCACTGTTGCAAATCAAATTCCAGTCCCTGCTGAAAGATGGTTACTTATCCCAGAATCGTCTTAAGCTCCATTGTAGCAGTTTTATGTGGAATACAAATAAATACTGGCATAATCTCCCTTCCCTGCCAGTAGCCCCTTACTACTACAAACCTACTACTATCATCCTTTTTTCCTCTTCTATCTCTATTGGACCTCCTTTAGCAATTAATATAAGTACTCCATTTTCCTTTGTCACAGTTATTCTATGGAATAACCCTCCTGAAACCCTTTCTTTATCAATTTCACATGCTCAATTCTTTCCAAATGTGTCTCCTATATCATGGTTATTTGCACAATGCACTTTTTAATCTCAAGGGGGACATCAGAGATAGAAGGTGCAGCCGAAAAGGATTTGGGCCTAGCTTTGCCCACCTTCCTCTTCACAGACAGCTCAGAGGAACTTATGGAACCCTCCATCGATTCTCCAACCAGATGTTTAAGCCTCAGGTTTTCAATATATAAGTTTAAAGCAGACAGACGACTATACAAGGTTTTAGGGATGAAGGCCTGGCAAACAAAACAGGACTGATGGTCGTGGTAGCCCTAAACAAAACAAACAGAGCTCAGCTATCCTATGTGGAATTTGCCTTCCACACCTACACTTGCCCTTTCTGGATGACATTTACAATAACAAAAGGCAGAAGCAGGTAAATAAATCCCCAATGGTGTACTTATCTGAAGCTGAGGAACAAAACTCAGATACCAACTGCAGACCGAATGTATGAGTCAACCTTTCCGAATGGCAGTGGAAATGTTCTGAGGATTGTACGTGCATACATCCCTTTTATGGCTAACGTTCCCTGAGTATACTTGTGACATCTCACATACAGGGAGTAGCTTGAAGCTTTTGCATACAAGCCAGACATTGGGTCAATAGCGGAATACAACCCATATGTAAGGAATACTACAACATTGAATAGAAGGACATATCTAGTTTCAGCTTTTGTGTTACATGCATACATTAATGTTTGGCAGGTTGATCTTTTGTACAGTTGCTTTTTGTCATATCCATTTGAACATACGTCACATCTTACAAGATTAGTTTTGTTTTAATGAAAACCCTCAAACATAAAAAAGAAACACAGCCCCATAATAACCCCCCATAACCTATTAACTTAATACAAACACACAAAATTATGTACAGCTTCAAATAATGAAGTATAATCCTCCTAATAGGAACAACTGACAGCTACACTCACTGGCTTTGAACCAGATACACAACTGCCTTCAGCTACAAGCTTTTCATGCTGAACTTTGAACATTTATTTACTAATGGAAAACTTTTCTGTACAATCAGTGTTCTTTTATTTACTTCCCTCCACCTCAAAATTATTGTTAGAGCAAGCTAAGGGCCTTAATCCAGTCATTCCTTTATGCAAAAGTATGAAAAAGCATTTCCATTTTATGTATATCACACTTTTTTATTCAGGCTTTCTTCTCTTTTTACATTGCTGTGCCTACATTCTTAAAACTGAACAAAAGGAAAGAAAGAAGGGGGGAAAAGGATACCCGTGTACTTTAGTATCCCTATTACATACAATAACTGAAAAAAGCTTTACCATATAACATGTAGTACGTCATATTTTATAAAAATAATGTTAAAAAAAATTTACTTTGTTATCTCTTTCCTTCCTAATCCCATCTCCTTCATATTCTTCCAAACATTAATGACATGAAGTAGGGATTATGCTTTGAAGTCCCCAACAAGTTTAACAAAGTCAAATAAGTCCAACATTTTCAGGTTTACCTGTTCTGCCACATTTTACAAATGTGATTAATGTTTTGTAATCCCACATTTACTCATTACTTTTTGAGTTGCTAGTTTTCAACCTGTTAATCTCCATCTCCCAAGTCCAGTCTCTGGTTAATTTCCAACATATTCCTGGTTCTTCTTGTCAACTCTTGTGCTTTTTTCATCTCATTCAAGCATTTTCCTTTGGGACACTGGAAAATGTGTCACTGGCACAGTCTTTCTATGAGCTTTATTATCAGAAGAGCAAGAAGCAGAACACCCTTCTGTTTGACAGCACACATTTTGTTGGACAAAAGTTAATATTTTGCCTTAGCATGTTCTACATAAAAAAATATGTTTGGTACTGCAAGAAAAAAAATTCTGAAGACAGCTGGATAAAGCATTTTGAATTTCATACCTTCTTCTCAACATTCCCTGATTGCTGGAATAAATTTACTCCTCTTCTGCATGGTGTACAGTGAGTAATCATCTTCCACAAATACTCTACTGTCTGTCACTTGTAATACTTTGTCCTTCTGCCATAGTTTTGTTAGAATCAACTACTTCTGTTGGTAGGGTTGCATCATAACTATTAGGGGTTTTCGCCTGGTTTGGAGCATAAACATGATGTGCCCTTTCAATTAACAACTCCTTTTGTGGAATACCAGTCCAGTTGCTTATTTGTGATTCCATAAAATCAGTACAGTCTGTTTCTTCAAGTTTTTTCTGTCCTCTAATTCTACCAGTTTTTGAAACATCTCTTCTTGAGCAATCTCATACTTAGACAGCCCTTTATTCATTTCGACTTCTGCAGTTTTATCAGCTCATATGAATACCTGTTTAAAGCTTCTTCCATTTTTTCATCCTTTGAGTTGATACATTCCTTCAGTGTTTTTTGTTTACTTTAAGTGTTGAGCACATTTGACTTATTTTTCCTGTAGATTACTGGACATCAAGCCTTGCACCAAAGCTGGGGCTTGAACTGCTTTTTGCTGAGCAGCTGCAGAATTCTTCCCAGACAGTGTTTTCTCCTTAACTTTTGTGGTTGATTTTCTTTCAGGGTTTCTAAATTTCTTCTTTGATGGAATCTCAGAGGTGAGTGCACTTACTAAACAGCAACAGAAATTTACCAAAAAAAGACAAATTCACTGTCTGCCTTTTCTTAGCTTCTGTTTTCACACTGGGAGACTGTAATTAGGCTGTTAATGTGCAGTCATCTTGGACGTCCTTCCCATGCAAAATCTGGAGTCCATCTGGACATATTGGACTGGGGGCTAAACAGAGAAGGGGTGTCCTGGTTAAGAGACAGTTGATCTTTCCACCACAGCAGTTCCTGTTAAAAAAAAAATCACAGTACTGGTACCGGGAAATCAAAGGGATGAAAGTGCTGGGTTCAACAATTCTTCAAGTAACTTTAAATTTTTCTCATGTGCATTCTAGCTAGTGGTATCATGAGATCATTGATGCCATGAGGCCTAGAATTTTGATGAACTCTCTTGTTCTAGTGGAGAGAAATCCAAGAAAATATCCTGATAAGTCAGAACTTTGTCTTCTGACATGAAGGCCATCTTTTTTACTGTGTCTATCCAATACCCCAGGAAAACCATTCATTGAGAGGTGTGAAGGACTTTTGAAAGTTCAGTTGTAGGCCCAGGTGGAAAAAACGGAATGCAACCTTGTCTAAAGACTCCAAGCACCTGCACATACAATTTGCACAAATCAAAATGTCTAAATAAGGAAAATTTTGGATGCCTATGATTCTACTATAGGGGCCTGACACTGTAAACACTTCAGATGCAGTAGATAGCCCTAAAGGTAATACAGAAAACTGATAATGTAAGCCAGACACAGTAAATATCAAACATTAATTTAAACTGGGAATAGCAGGAATATGATAATAAGCATCCTTAGGATCTAGAGTCATCATGAAACAGTGGTCTGGAGGCAAAGCTAGGACTGACTGTAAGGTGAACATTTTGAAATCCAATTTAATTAGGCCTAATTTTTGGGCTGAAAGTGCTAAACCAGTCGATTAAAGTTTTTTTGTGTGACACAGTGCTTCATCATTACTTGTGGTTTTCTTTTAATTTTACAAAAGTTACACAAGGTGTGAGACAAGTCTGCAGTTTTTTCTTGGAATGATAACTATGTTATATCTTAGATGAGATTGGATAGACAAATTACAAGAAGAAATGGAAGACTGATGGGCCTACTAAAACTATGACTAAATCAAGGTGTTCTAATATACTTGCAAGGAAATATTTAAAATATATTTTATACACACAATAGATTGTAAAGGATCTTCCTCAGACAAAGAATTAACTACTGAAGGACTGTGTGAGGACTGAGAGGGGAAACTGGAAGCATTTCTTTCTGGGGGGGGGGGGGTATGCAGAGGTTCTGAACTTTAAAGATGCATTGAAAAATGCCTTGGGGCACACAATGGATGAACAAGTTAAACTTACAAAAGACAGGATGCTTTTAAGCTGCAGATGGGGACCAAGACTGTTAGATCTAAGAAGGCCTTGTTAACTTTAATTGTGTTAGCAGCCAAAATGTGATAAAGAGAAAGTGGAAATAAATGGTTAGGTTGACAATGAAATACATTCAAAGTATTACAAAAGTACAGTTTTGTACCTACCATAAATGTAGATGTTCGAGTGTAAACAATGCTGCAGTCATCACACTTGGGTTATCCTGCCGTCAGGCGGTCCTGCAGTCGGCCAGAGTTCCAAAGTCTTCGTCCGGCGTTGGTTGCTGTCGCCTTCTCCCTGATGTCAGTGCGACAGGGGTATAAAAGATGCAGCCGACGCCATTTTCTTTAGTTTTTCTTGCCCCAGATGTCAGGTGCCCCCAAATAGGTAGGCAATTCAAATTGCTAGTAAAAAAAATACAAAAGCAAAGCAAACAACCATTTTTAGTTACCAGCAAATACTCCCCATAGGTAATAAAGGGTAGATGCCCTAGGTAAGTACCAGAAAGTAAGAGGGGAAGGAGGGAGGGTAACCTGGACTGCAACAGTGTTTACACGCGAACATCTACATTTATGGTAGGTACAAAAAGTACAGTTTTGTACCTACCATAAATGTAGATGTTCGAGTGCTCATACAGCTGCAGTCATTACAGATGGGTTATCCTGCTGTCAGGCGGGTCCTCGGTCGGCCGAATTCCAAAGTCTAGGTCCGGCGTCAGTTGTCATCACTTCTTCCCTGACGTCAGTGCGGCAGGGGTATAAAAGAGGCAGCCGACGCCATTTTCTTCAGTTTTTCTTGCCCCAGATGTCAGGTGCCCCCAGAAGGAAGGCAAACATAATGCTATGCAAAGATGCAATGTTGATAAATCAAAAACAGTAGTTGCAAGCAAATACACCATAAAAGAATACCCCAAAAAGGTTATATGAAAAGGTGTTTGTCATAAGGCATGTCCTAAGAGGGGATGGAGGGAGGGAAACCTGGACTGCAGCTGTATGAGCACTCGAACATCTACATTTATGGTAGGTACAAAACTGTACTATGTTCATCGTGCATACAGATGCAGTCATTACAGCTGGGTAGAATCCCAAAGCTAAGTAAGGGTGGTAGGCACTAAGTGGAACTAGGAGGGGCTAGGATGCCCTGCAGGACTGCTGTGGCAAAGCCCGCTCTAGATTTTGAGTATAGTGGGAGGTGATAGTGCTTGGAGAAAGTGTGCACTGAACTCCAGGTAGCTGCTTCCAAAATGTCCTTGGTAGGGACCCCCCTGAGGAAGGCTGCAGAGGTAGCTGTGGCTCTGGTGGAGTGGGATCTGATGCATGCAGGCACAGTTTTTCCATGAAATGAGTAACAAAAGCGTATGCAGTGGGCTATCCATTTTGAAATTGTCTGTTTGGAAATAGCCTTTCCTTGAGCACCTGCAGCATAGGACACAAAGAGTTGCTCAGATTTCCTGAATGGCTTTGTCCTGTCCAAATAGTAACAAAGTTGTCTGTGAATGTCCAAGGAATGTAGTAGTCTTTCCCCTTTGTTTTGTGGATTAGGATAAAAGGTAGGTAAGTGGATAGTCTGATTCAAAGCTACACTGGATACTACCTTTGGCATAAAGGTAGGGTTGGTTCGTAAGGAAACTCTGTCCTGATGGAAAATGATGAATGGTTGCACAGCCATGAGGGCCTGTAGCTCCGAAACCCTGCGTGCTGAGGTGATAGCCAGAAGAAAGGCTGTTTTCCATGACAAGTATTGTAGCTCTGTTGAAGAAGCTGGCTCGAAGGGAGGAAGGGTCAGCTTTTCCAATACGAAGTTGAGGTCCCAAGCAGGAACTGGTGGTTTCCTTGGGGGTTTTATATTCTTTGCCCCTCTGAGGAACTGCCTTAAGAGAGGATGAGAGAATAAAGGAGGATCTGTGTTGTATTGTGCAGAAATGGCTGAAGCGTGGATCTTGATGGAGGAGAACGAAAGTCCATTGTTTAACATCTCAGCTAGGTACTGTAAAATTTGAGGTATATTTATCACCCAAGGATTCTGTCCCTTTTCTTGATTCCAGGCACAAAAATCGTTTCCATTTGGTGGAGTAGGCTTTTCTAGTAGAAGGTCTTCTGGCTTCCAAGATGACATCCTGCACCTCCTTGGAGAGGAGAATCTGTTGGGAAATCAAGGAATTCTCCATGCAGCTAGATTTAGGGTTTTGAGATGGCTGTGAAGGGTTTTGTAGTTGTGCTGGGACAACAGAAGAGGGACTAGAGGTAGGATCCATGGTGGGGAATGTGTCAGGCTCTTCAGAAGCGGATACCAGTGTTGTCTTGGCCAGTCTGGAGCAGTGAGAATCATTTTCGGCCTCTCTGCTCTGGCTTTTAATAGGACTTTGGGCAGCAGAGGAAAAGGTGGGAAGGCATAGACTATCAATGTTGCCCAATTGAAGGAAAGTGCGTCCACTTTCCAGGCCTGTGGATGATAGGTCCTTGAACAAAATTTTTTCAACTGGCAATTTCTGTGGGTAGCAAAGAGATCTATGTCTGGCTGTCCCCATGCCTGAGTTATCTTTGTATCTTTGTGAAAACTTGAGGATGCAACTTCCATTCGTGTGGATCGGTCATATTTCTGCTTAGGTTGTCTGCCAGTGTGTTTTCCTTCCCTGGCGGGAATTGTGCCTGTAGTTGAATTTGCAATTCCAGTGCTGTGTTCCATAGGGTCATGGCTTGCCTGCACAGGGGGTATGAATGAGTTCCCCCCTGTTTGTTTATGTACCACATCACTGTGGTGTTGTCTGTCCTTATCAATAGCTGGCCTGGATGCAGTAGGTCTTTGAAGGTCATAATAGCATTTTGCATGGCTAGCATTTCCTTTTGGTTGATGTGAAGGTGCTTCTCTTTTCGGGTCCATTTTCCCTGAATGCACTGATCTGTCATGTGTGCTCCCCAGGCGTAGTCTGAGGTGTCTGTTGTGATGATTTGAGTTGCTTGAGGTACACAGAAAGGAAGACTTGTGTTTCTTTGGCAAGCTTGAACCCACCACAAAAATTCCTTTTGAAGGCATGGAATGAGTGGTATAATTGCTTCCAAGCTGTGGCTGTGTTGAGACCATAAGTTTTTTAGGTACCATTGAAGTTTCCTCATATGCAGCTTTGCACATGGGATTAGTAGGATGCAAGATGCCATGAATCCCAGAGCCTGCAGGACTTTCCTTGCAGTTAGCCTGGTGAAAGTTGCCATTTTTCTGAAGTATTGAGACAGTTGCCCTGGTTTGTCTGGTGTGAGGTAGGCCATCTGGGTGGTTGTATTCAAGCTGGCACCCAGGGAAATTATTTGTTGAGGGGGTATTAGTTTTGATTTCTTTTTGTTGACTGTGTATCCCAGGAAGTTCAACAGTTTTATTACAAACGGCAGGTGCTGCAGTAGTATGTCCTTGCTGTCCGCTTGGATCAGGCAGTCGCCCAGATATGGGTAGATTTGTATCCCTTGTAGTCTGCAGAAGGTGATTACTGATGCCAAGCATTTCGTAAACACGCTGGGCGCAGTAGATAAGCCAAAGGGCAATGCAGAGAATTGGTAATGGGTTGAATCTGCAAGAAATCTGAGGTATCTTCTGCAATCTTGTCTGATAGGGACATGCAGGTATGCCTCCTTGAGGTCCAGTGTTACCAGCCAAGACTCCTTGCCCAGCATGGGAAGAAGCTGCTGTAATGTGAGCATCTTGAATTTTGGCACCTGTAGATAGGTGTTTAGGATGGATAGGTCTAAGATAGGTCTCCAATCTTTGTCTTTCCTTGGTACCAGGAATAGTCTGGAATAAAACCCTTAACCTTGTTCTTTTGCAGGTACCTCCTGAATTGCTTTCATGTCCATGAGAGCTGAAATTTGTTTTTGTGCCTCTGCCCTTTGATTTTGTGGCAGTTTTGGCATGCCTCTCATTTTTGGAAGGGTGTGAAACTGGAACCTGTAGCCTCTTGTCTATAATGTCCAGAATCCATTTGTCTTTTGTAAAAATATGCCAATTTTTTGAGAATAATGTCAGTTTTCCGCCCAAAGGTGCTGCCATTAAAGCTTTGCTTGGCAGGTGTAGGGGAAGTCATTGTGTCTGTTTTCTAAAAGACTGTGATCTATCTTCTCCACCTCTTGGGGTTGGTGCTTGCCACTGACTGGCTCTGAAAGATCCTTGAGGTTGCCCTCTACCCCTTGGGCATCTATATCTGCCCCTTTGAGGTCTGTCCGTGGCTGGAAAGGACCAATCTTTTGAAGGCCAGTTTCTGCTGAAACGTGGCGGTTGTACCTGCAGGAAATCTTTCACTGTTTGCATTGATTTCGCTTTTTCCTCCATTTTCTTTAGTACCTCCTCAGCTTTAACACCAAACAATACATCTTTTTGAAGAGGTGCATCTAATAATTTAGCTTTGACATGATCTGGTAAGGTTTGCTCTTTGAGCCAAGCATGCCTACGTATAACAGACCCCGTAACAGCAGCAATACATGAGGCCTCTAAAGCATCAAAACCACACTGCACCATGCAACAAATCCTGCAACTCTTTTAAATCTGGTTGTTCTGGTTGTGTCATCTTGCTTTTCAGCTGAGATATCAAAAACTGTTGATACTTTAACATATGGAACTGACAGTTTAATGCCCTCATGGTTAAAGTGGCCGAGGTGTACACCTTTTCCCCCCACCTTTCTAAAGCTCTGGAATCTCTCTCTGAAGGTAATGGGTTTTTAGCAGTAGAGGCCTTAATTCCCTTGGGACCCTGTGAAATTGTTTCTGGGTCAGCAGTATGACTTTTATATAGGAACTGGTGAGAATCAGGGACCCGGTAATACCTGTCTGGTTTAACAGGAGCTGGAGGCAAAGAATCTGGATTAAGGCTGGCTTCTGTGTACACATCATCCAATATATCTAAAACAGGAGGGATAGCCAGGGGCCTATGCTGGGGGAGCAGAAGAAATTCCCTGAGTCTTTTCTTGGAATCTAAGTAATCTTGGCCTTCCCAGTGAAAGTGTTCCCTCAATGTATGCAGGGTTTCCCCAAAAGAGAAGTCCTCGAGGGGGGGGGGGGGACCGAGGGAATAGACTCCTCTGCATCAGAGTCTTCGAATGGAGAATAGGCATAACCCTGGTCCTCAGATAGTTCTGAGGTAATAGAAGCTTGATCTGAGGAAGGGTAGTCTTCCTCTAATCTGGGCCTTTTGTCAGAGGGGGGTTGAGAACCCCTGATAAGAGTAATCAAATCCTCAGCCATTATAAGCATCTGCTTTTTAGGCATGGTGCCTTGAGAGGGGGTCTGAGGAACCTGTTTTTTGGTTTTCATGGCTGCTTTAGATTTAGTGAAGGCTTTAATAGAGAAGGAGGAAGGCCTGAAGACCCCCTGAGAAATGACAGGCCTGTCTAAATTCTGAGTTTCCCCGCCAGGAGTGGCGTCGGTATCTGTAGTAGGAATGGGGGCCGAGAAGCCTGCGACCTCGGGTACTGAAGACACCGGTAATGTAGTGTCATCGGTACTCAGGGGCTGCTTAGGCGCCTCGCTGAGTACCGGAGAACTGGTAGTCGGCCTTAGCGTGGTTTCAGTAGATGGTGCGGACCTCGTATGTCGGTCCTTATCTTTGCGTTTTTTGCTCAAAACTGGAGTCGGAGTATCCGACGACATAATATAATTAAATTTTTTGCCAAAAAAGTGAAGGGCGAACTCCGCCCGACACTTAATAGTGCGCTTGTTGAATCTAGCACAAAAACGGCGGTATTTGCTTCCCACATGAAATGCAATTATTAACTTTGTCTGACATCGGTCTGAGGCAAGAAAAGTTTCCCCAACAGGGTATTTAGCTTTCAAGAAGACTTCGGCTGAAATACTTTCGTAAATCTCAGGAGCTGGCCGACCGGCACTTGCGAACTGCTTCTGCTTCGGGCACCGCGCGGCAAGAAAGACTGAAGAAAATGGCGTCGGCTGCCTCTTTTATACCCCTGCCGCACTGACGTCAGGGAAGAAGTGACGACAACCAACGCCGGACCTAGACTTTGGAATTCAGCTGACCGAGGACCCGCCTGACGGCAGGATAATCCATCTGTAATGACTGCAGCTGTATGCACGATGAACATCTGTATTATGTTCATTGTGTTACACTGCTGCAGTCATCACACTTGGGTAGTGTCCCAAAGCTGAGGTAGGGAGGCTGGATCTATAAGACATTAGGGGTGGCTATAAGATCCTGCAGTACATGGCGAAGCCAGCTCTGGATTTGGAGTATAAAGGCAAATGGTAATGTTTGGTGAAGGTATGCACAGAACTCCATGTTGCTGCTTCCAAAATATCCTTGGTAGGTACTCCTCTGAGGTAGGCAGTTGAAGTGACTGTTGTCCTGGTGGAGTGAGATCTAATGCTGCTAGATACAGGTTTCCCATGGTGGGTATAGCAGAAACGTATACAGTGTCCTATCCATTTTGAAATAGTCTGCTTTGAAATGGCTTTTCCCTGTGCTCCTGCAGCATATGCTACCAGTAATTGTTCAGTTTTTCTGAAAACTTTGGTTTTGTCCAAGTAGAAGCGTAACTGTCTGTGAATGTCCAAAGAATGTAGTAGTCTCTCCCCTTTGTTTTGTGGTTTTTGGATAAAAAGTTGGCAAGTGAATAGTTTGGTTTAGAGCCACACTTGATGCCACCTTTGGCATAAATGTAGGGTTAAGTTTGTAAAGACACCCTGTCCTCTTGGAAGATGAGGAAAGGTTCCACTGCCATTAGTGCCTGTAATTCTGAAACTCTTCGTGCTGATGTTATTGCCAGTAGCAGAGCAGTTTTCCAAGAGATGTATTTTAATTCTGCTGTGTTAGCTGGCTCAAAAGGAGGTAAAGTTAATTTTTCCAAAACAAAGTTGAGGTCCCAAGTTGGTGTGGGTGCTCTATGTTTTTCGCCCCTCTGAGGTATTGTTTGAGCAAAGGATTAGAAAAAATTGGTGGATCCGTGTTGTAATGAGCAGAGATAGCTGAGGCATGGATCTTGATGGATGAAAAAGAGAGGCCCTTGTCCAGCATCTCAGTTAAGTATTGCAGTATCTGAGGAATGTTTGGGACAAGAGGGTCAACGCTGTGCGCTTGGTTCCAGGCACATAATCTCTTCCATTTATCTGAGTATGCTTTCCTGGTGCTAGGCCTTCTGGCCTCCAGAATGACATCCATAACAGCTTTGGAGAGAGGCATTGCTTGCTTGGCTAAGGAATTTTCCATGCAGCTAGATTTAAGGTCTTTAGCTGGCTGTGAAGTATCTGATTGTTGTGCTATGTCAGCAGCTGTGGGATTTGAGGCAAAATCCAGGGTGGTTCTTGTGCTAAGTTCTTTAAGATTGGGTACCAGTGCTGGCGTGGCCAGTCTGGTGCAATCAGGCTCATTTTTGGCTCTTCCTGTCTGGCTTTTATGAGTACCTTTGGAAGGAGAGGTAAAGGAGGGAAGGTGTATACTTGTAGTTTTTTCCAGCTGAATGAGAGGACATCCACTTTCCATGCTTGTGGATGGTAGCTCCTTGTGCAGAATTTCTGTAATTGGCAGTTCTTTGGGGAAGCAAACAGATCTATGTCCGGGTTCCACCATTTTTGTGTTATCATTCTGAATATTTGTGGGTTTAGTTCCCATTCGTGTGGGTCCATAATGTTTCTGCTTAGGTTGTCTGCCAGTGTGTTTTTCTCTCCTGGCAGGAATTGTGCTTGCAGGTGAACTTGGTAGTTTAGAGCTGTATTCCACAAGGTCATGGCTTGTCTGCAGAGGGGGTAGGAGTGCGTGCCCCCTTGCTTGTTTATGTACCACATAACTGTGGTGTTGTCTGTCTTTAGTAGTAATTGTCCTGGATGCAGTAG
Organism: Protopterus annectens; assembly: GCF_019279795.1. NCBI lineage: Eukaryota > Metazoa > Chordata > Ceratodontiformes > Protopteridae > Protopterus > Protopterus annectens. Next base: position 251,643,131 of record NC_056736.1, on the reverse strand, counting down.
GTCCTTGAAAGCTATAATAGCATTTTGTACAGCTAGCATCTCTTTTTGATTGATGTGGAGATGTCTTTGCTCTGTGGGCCACTCGCCCTGGATATTTTCCTGCCATGTGTGCTCCCCAGGCGTAATCCGATGCATCTGTTGTCAGTGTCTGCCTGGCTGTGGGTTGAGTGAAAGGTTGTCCCTTGTTGAGGTGACAAGCTTGTGCCCACCATCGAAACTCCTGTTGTGGGCAAGGAATTAGTGGTATTACTGTTTCCAAACTTTGACAGTGTTGAGACCATACGCTCTTTATGTACCATTGTAGTTTCCTCATATGCAGTCTGGCATATGGAATTAGTAGTATGCAAGATGCCATGTAGCCCAAGGCCTGCAGAATTTTTCTTGCAGGGAGTTGGGTCTTTGTTGCCATTAATTGAAAATATTGAGTCAGTTGTTTTTGCTTGTCTGATGTGAGATAAGCCATCTGGGCCATTGTGTTCAAGCTGGCACCCAGGAATATTATCTGTTGTGAGGGCACTAGTTTTATTTTCGTTTACTGTGTACCCCAGGCAACTTAATAACTGTTTTACGTATGCCAGATGCTTTAGTAGAATGTCCTTGCTCTCTGCTTGAATCAGGCAGTCGTCCAGGTATGGATAATTAAATTTGAATTCCTTTTTGCCTGCAAAATGCAATTATTGGTGCCAGGCACTTTGTGAAGACCCTGGGCGCAGTAGATAAGCCAAAGGGCAGTGCAGAGAATTGATAGTGCATTGAACCTGCTAGAAATCTGAGGTATCTTCTGCAGGTTTGCTTCTTTGAGGTCCAAAGTCACGAGCCAAACTTTTTAGCCCAGCATGGGAAGAAGCTGCTGTAGTGTCAACATTTTGAATTTCGGAACATCCAGGTAAGTGTTTAGTGTGGAAAGGTCCAGAATGGGTCTCCAGGCTTTGTCCTTTCTGGGAACCAGAAAGAGTCTTGAGTAAAATCCTTGTCCTTGTTCTTGTGGTGGTACCTTTTGAATAGCTCTCATGTCCATGAGTGCTGTAATTTGTTTCTGAGCCTCTGTCCCTTGATTTGGTGGCAGATTTGGCATTCCTTTTAACCTTGGCAAGGTGTGGAAATGGAACCTGTAACCTTGAGATACGATGTTGAGAACCCACTTGTCTTCGGTGATGCAATGCCAGTTGTGATAGAAAAGTGCCAGTTTTCCTCCTAAGGGGGCTGCCAAGAGAGAGCTGTTTGGCAGCTGTAGTGGAAAGTCATTGAGGCTGTTTTTTATAAGGTTGAGGCCTGTCTTCCCCTTCTTTCTGGCCTGGTGTGCCCCATTGTCGAGGCCTGTAAGGGCCTTGTGTCTGACCTCTACCTCTTGGACGTCTGAATCTGCCCCTTTGAGGTCTATCTGTGACTGGAAAGGACCAATTCTTTGTTGGCCAATTTCTGCTAAAATGAGGAGGCTGAACCTGTAAGAAATCTTTCACCATTTGCATAGATTTTGCCTTATCCTCCATCTTCTTTAATACCTCCTCTACCTTAACTCCAAACAGCACATCCGCTGCAAAGGTGCATCCAATAATTTGACCTTAACATGATCTGGTAACATTACACGAAAACTGCCAAACAAACTGTTGAAATAGAAAACCCCGAAGGAAGCTAGTGCAGATATGATGAAATAATCCAATAACCAAGCGATAGCTGTAAAGACCGTAAAGTTAGCACTTTTATTAAACAAGAACTTTCGGTAGGTTTAATAACCCACCTTCCTCAGACAAAACAGTTACTGACAAGGAGAAGGAAGTTTAAATACTTGTAATCCCTCCCAATTAATAAACTTTTAATTGATATCCACCTTCAATTAAAGAATTCCTTGTCACTATTAATGTGCATTACAAATAAAAACATTTTTTATGTATATAAAAACACCATTGTTAAAAACACCATTATTTAAAAACAACCTCTTTAAAATTTAAATTTCATCATTACATACAAGTTGTTTAAGCGGTTTTAGTTATTAATTAAATAATATACAATTAATCCAACCGCTTTTAAAAAATCAAGAAGCCATTTCTGCTTAATTTTGGTTATATAAACCTATATGTGTGCACTAGGGTGGTGGCAAGCTCCAATAGCCATGCAAAGCGAAACCAACCCCCCACTCCTCAAATAAAAACAAAAACAACTAACTCGTGTTTGGGGCGTGTGTACCTACAAACAGTGTCAGTGTGGCACCAAAGCCCACAGATAGCTTAACTTATGCACCATCTCACTACCAGTAAGGACCATGACTATGCTGTGTAACAAATGAATGAATGAATTTACTAAAAATATCTAAAAATATCCTATGATGCATAAAAAGGATATAATTAGACCCAAAGGTAAACTAATCTGGACAAAATAGGCATGTTATCTCCTCATAGCTATAATTTTGAGGATACAGGATAGAGAAATAGCGTCATTTAATCCAGGATATATGTACGCTCCCATTCTCACCTGCCAAAACAGTTCTTCCTTTTCCAGATTTACCTGCCAGGGGCCACTATTTAGATCTGTTGCTACTTGTTTTAACACAGCAAAATGAAAAGTGTGGCTGGGGTAATCGATGACATGACGGGCCAATGCATTCTTTGTGTCAACCTTTGCAATAGCATATAGATGTTCATATATGCGTTTTTTAAGTGCCCTTTCGGTCTTTCCTATGTAGAAAGCCGAACACAGATTGCATAAGGCCACGTAAACCACAGCTTTAGTCCCACAATTAAAATTACCCATAACTTTATATGCCTTTTTGTTGATGTTAAGTTGTGACCCTTCTTGAATATTTTTACACTGACGGCATGACCCACATTGGGTCATGCCCTTAGCCCTATTGATGAATGTTCTTTTGTTTCTCTCCAAGAGGGATTTCAATGAGCAACCTTTTCTAAATGTGAAACCTGGGGTAGAGCCTAACAGGTCTATCAACTGTTTGTCCTCCTTAATAATTGACCAATTCTTTTGTAAGATGTCTCTAATGTAAAAATGGTCTACTGAAAACGTGCACAAAAATTTTGTTCCTAAATCAACCTTAACGCTATTAATTGTTGCTATTTCCGTGCTGTCTTGATTTATATGATTCTCGGGGGGCCCTGGATTTAAAATAGGCTTGAAAAATCCAACGAGCCTTTTACTTTCTACTTCCTTTTTGATTTCAATAAGAAGGACCTGGGGGTAACCTCTATTTAAGAACATAGTATTCAGTTTATCGCACTCCTTATTGAAATCTACATCCTTAGTAGTCATGCGTGTCGCCCTTACCATCTGTCCTTTCACCACTGCCTTCTTTTGATGGTAAGGGTGGCAACTACTGAAATGTAGAAATCCATTTGAGTAAGTGGGTTTACGATAAATCCTGCTGATGAACCTTGATTCTTCGTAATCCTTTATTAGCAATATATCCAAGTAATTGATTTCATTGGAATTCACTTCAAATGTAAAATCCAGAAAGCTTGTGAATGTCTTCATAATTTGTATGAAGTCTTTAATTTCCTCTACAGGGCCCTTCCATAAGAAAAACATGTCGTCCTGGTATCTGGTGTACCAGGCGACATGTTTTTTGAAAGCTTCATTGGTGAATAGAAGAGTGTTTTCCCATTGTGCAATAACGCAATTTGCAAATGCTCCACCACACGGGGAGCCCATGGCCACCCCTGTGGTTTGCTTGTAAGTGAACCCATTAAAATTAAAAAAACTATATTTCAGGATCAACTCCATTAATGTTTCAGTGATATAAACTATGTTTTGGGGTACTTTTTTATTTTCCATGAATAGTCTTAACCATTCTAAGCCCAAATGTTGTGGAATCACTGTATATAAATCTTTTATGTCCACTGTCAAAAAGATACATTTTGGGTCAAAAACTATTTCGTTGACATTTTCTAAAAAGTGCCACGAGTCCCTACAAATATGTTTCTCTGTTTTAATGAGTGGTTTGAGGATTGTGTCAACATATTTAGCGCATCCAACCAAAATAGACCCCCTACTATCAACAATTGGTCTAAATGGGGGTTTAATAATAGACTTATGAATTTTTGGAACTCCAAAGAATTTCGGCATTTTTGGTGCCACCATGGATAAGTAGGAATGTATGTCCTGGTCTATAAATTCTTCCAAAAATAAGTCCTCGATTGTGTTTCTGATGTAACTGTGCGCTTTATTAACTTCATTCAGGCTAATGCTCTCATATGGACCATTGTCTAGATGTGTAGATAATTCATCCAAATAATGATTATTGTTCATAAAGATAAGTCCATTGCCCTTATCGGGTTTCATAACCCGTATGTTGCAATCCTGAATTAATGTCAAAAAATCACGCTGTTCACTAGAAATGTTGAGTATGTTTTTCTTCCTGTTACCCTTATTTTCCGCTAGATACCTTAAGTCCAGCTCATAAACTTTCTCAAATGATCTCAAGTTGTTGACCAAGGGTGGGTTAAATAAGCTAGCTATTCTAAAGGGGTTAATCAAAGAAGAACCTTTACCCAAAACAGTTGTTAAATTCAATTTACGTACGAATAATTTGAGGTCTATTATAGTTTTAACTAGATCCATATGGGAGTCAGGGACAAAGCCTAGGCCCTTAGAGAAAAAGTCCACCATATCTTTAGTAATATTCAAAGAGGTATAATTAAAAATCTTAAAATCCCCCTCTGAGCTGTATACTATTATGGGATGTTTCTCCTCAGATGTCATAGCCTCCCCTGATTCTGCCTGCTCTTTGAATTTGTTACTGATGTCGCGATCCTCTTCGACCTCAAATTCATCTGGTGTATGTTCTGGCCTTCCCAAAAACCCTGGTTGTGATCCTCGCTTATGTCGGCCACTCTATGGTTGGGAGCCCCTAATGTAATGATGAAATTTAAATTTTAAAGAGGTTGTTTTTAAATAATGGTGTTTTTAACAATGGTGTTTTATATACATAAAAAATGTTTTTATTTGTAATGCACATTAATAGTGACAAGGAATTCTTTAATTGAAGGTGGATATCAATTAAAAGTTTATTAATTGGGAGGGATTACAAGTATTTAAACTTCCTTCTCCTTGTCAGTAACTGTTTTGTCTGAGGAAGGTGGGTTATTAAACCTACCGAAAGTTCTTGTTTAATAAAAGTGCTAACTTTACGGTCTTTACAGCTATCGCTTGGTTATTGGATTATTTCATCATATCTGCACTAGCTTCCTTCGGGGTTTTCTATTTCAAATGATCTGGTAACGTATGTTCTTTTAACCAAGCATGCCTTCTAATGACAGAGCCTGTAACTGCTGCTCTACAGGAGGCCTCTAAGGAATCAAACCCACACTGCAAAGTATGTTTTCCCACTTGTTCAGCTGCATGCAATAAATCCTGCATTTCTTTTAAGTTAGGAGGATCGGATTCTGGTAGCATCTTTTGTTTCAAATGAGACATCAAAAATTGCTGATATTTTAGCATGTGAAACTGGCAATTCAAGGCTCTCATTTCTAAAGTTGTAGACGTATATACCTTTTTTCCCCATCTGTCTAATGCTCTGGAATCTCTGTCAAAGGGGACTGGGTTTTTTGCTGATGAGGGCTTAATCCCTTTGGGTCCCTGAGAAATAGTTTCAGGGTCGGCAACAGGGCTTTTGTACAGAAATTTGTGAGAGTCAGGGACTCTGTAATATCTATCAGGTTTAACTGGGGGTAAGGCGCCTGGGCTCAAACTGAATTCAGTGTACACATCATCCACAATGTCTAAAACTGGTGGAATAACAAGGGGTCTGTGTTGGGGCAATAAAAGGAAGTCTCTGAGTCTTTTCTTGGATTCTGAATAATCCTGACCTTCCCAATGGAAATGCTCTTTCATGATATGTAGGGTCTCCCCAAAGGAGTAATCCTCAGGCGGAGAGGCTGATGGAATTGATTCCTCAGCATCAGAATCCTCATAAGGGGGTAAAGAATATCCTAGGTCCGAGGAAGAGTCAGAGGAGAGGGACACCTGATCAGAAGATTCATAGTCTGCATCTTGCCTGGCCTTTTATCAGGAGGGGGATGGGACCCCCTGATCAGAGTGATCAGGTCCTCGGCCATTTTTAGCATCTGTTTCTTAGGCATGGAAGCCTGTCCTGGAAAAGTCGTGTCTGTTTCTTTGCTTTTAAGGGGGACTTAGATTTAACAGAGGGTTTAATAGTTAACTGGGTAGGTCTGAAAACACCCTCTGTAGCTGTGGAATGCTCAGCTACTTCGGTTTCCTCTGTAGGTTTAGGATCGGTAAACTGAAGGCCTAGTGCATCCGAAGGCCCAGCCAGCTCCACGTGGGAGTCGGAGGCGGTCTGTGGTTCTGTGGAAGCAGTCATCAGGGGCTGCGTAGGCGCCTCACTGAAAACTGGAGAACAGGCGACCGGCCTAGAAGAGGCCTCGTTGTCCATTTTGGGCCTCGGATGCCTGTCCTTGTCCTTGCGCTTTTTATGCATTGCGGTCGTCGGAATTTCCGACGGCATAGTATAATTGAATTTTCTACCAAAATAATGTCGGACAAAATCAAACCAACGTTTAATAGTGTGCTTGTTAAACCTAGCAGAAAACAGACAACCAGTGACGTTGTGGTCAGGGCCTAGGCATGGAATACAATAGGAGTGGAAATCTTTATGAGGTTATTTGCTTCCCACAAGAAATACAGTTATTAACTTTTACTGACATCGGTCTGAGGCAAGAAAAAGTTTCTCCAACGGGGTACTTAGCTTTTTTAGAAGACTTCGGTTCTGGATTCGGAATGAAAATCTCAGGAGTCGGCCGACCGGCACTTGCAAACTGCTTCTGCTTCAGGCAACGCTGCAAGAAAGACTGAAGAAAATGGCGTCGGCTGCATCTTTTATACCCCTGTTGCACTGACGTCAGGGAGGAGGCGACAGCAACCGACGCAGGACCAAGCCTTTGAAACTCTGGCCGACTGCGGGACCACCTGACGGCAGGATAACCCAAGTGTGATGACTGCAGCAGTGCAACACGATGAACATCAGAATAAAGCAACTGGATGTGAGCTTGTTAGATAGGAGAAATAACAAGATGCATACTCTCCAACAGAATGTGTGCAGCCAGCACATTCATAATGGAGACGAAAGAAATGTTTGGGACAGAGAATTGAAAATGATGCAAAAAATAAAAAGGGAAGTAAATAACATGTAGGTTTATTGCTTGGAAATAAATTAACAGTATGAGATATTTGAAAAGTTGAAAAAAATGAATATAAAATGTCAATAAGTGTATCTTTGTAATATGACGTTAATGAAGATTTTAGATGTTGCTGTTTTATAATTTGTGAGTTCAATAAAGTTGTGTTAAAATGCAAAAGTAAGCACTAGAGCTGTAAAGGAGTCCAACTATTTGGTAGAAATCCAAATAAAATACAGCTGCGCAAGTTCAACTTACCCCTAACAGTAGATGTTCAAATTTCACACCACCTCAGTGGCATATGGGTTCTGTGCATGCACAAATCTACAGTGGCAGCTTTCTAAAGCTCAGAAATATCTCCTCTGACTTCCAGTTATAGGGGATTGGCTAAGCCCCACCCATCAGGGAAGCCTAACCCCTGTCACAGGAAGTCAGTTGTTTAGGCTTTTTGTGCTAAGTAGGAAAAACCAAGAAGGACCAGAAGCAAGAATTGCCTGACGCAATCAAGTCTGCAGCCCAAAAACACCAACAGAAATAACCAAAGCCAACCAACACAAGGTTGGATACCACTGCACTATATATACAATAAAGTGGATGGTGGGGGGGTTGTCATTGAGGCAGTGTGAAACTTGAACATCTACTGTTACAAGTAAGTAGAACTCAAGCAACTGTACATTTATCATTCACACTGCCTCGGTTGCATATGGGTAGATTCCCAATGCTTACCCTACCTGGGAATTCTGCTTCTCAGACACTCACCTTACAGGTGTCAGCACAATAAGTAAAACATATTTTTAAGTGATGAACTTTAAATCAGCCTGAAAGGAGGTTCAGAAGGAAATAAGGTCAATTTTTCAAGAACAATGTTAAAATCCCAAGGAGAAGCAATGGTCCTCACAAAGCCTGTTCTGCACCTTAAAAAAAAGAATCCAATTTGTAGTGCTTTGTCGAGGTATGAACACATGTTGCTGCATCTAGAATGCTCCACTCTTTTCCAAAATGCTGCCAAAGAGGTAAGACTCTGATGGAATGTGCCGTAACCTTGCCTAGAATTGATTTTCCATGGCGGAAGTAACAATAAACAATAGGAATGTGCAACCAATGAGCAGTCATTTGTCTTGACCCCTCTCAGCCCCAGAATAGAAAATAAACAGCTGTTCAGCTTTCCTGAAGGGCTTAGTTCTGTCGAGGTAGTATCTCAGCAGCCTGTGTAACACATCAAGGTATGCAAAATCTTCTCTCCCTTGTTTTCAGGTTCCGCAAGGAAAACTGCGTGACTGATGGCTTCATTCAGGGTAAATTCAGAAACAACTTTTGGCATGAAAGAAGGATTAGTGTGTAAAATAACCCTGTCTTTTTGGAAAATCAGATAAGGTTGGCCCATCGTGACAGCTTGTTGCTCAGAGATTTGCTTTACAAATGTCAGTGATACAGTGATAATCAAGACAGTTTCCCAAGTGATGAACTTTAAATCAGCCTAAAAGGCCAGCGCAAAAGGAAATGAGGTCAATTTTTCACAAATAAAGTTGAGATCCCAAGAAGAGACAAAAGATGGTTGATTCCTTGTAAAATTATTCTGAAAACTTGGAAACAGACTATGCACAAATCATCAAAATAAGAGAAAAAGTGGATGCGCTGGGTCCAGCAGTAATCAACCACTAGAGCCAGTTACTTTGTGAATATTTGAGGCGCAGTACCATACCTCTCAATCTCTTAGTGCAAAAAATCTGAATAAAACCATAAATAATGGGAGGGCCAAAGGCCCTAAAATAGAGACAGTTTTTAAATATTGCTCTTATAAACTAAAGGTGATATAATTAACATTTTTTTGTATTGTAAAGGTATAAAATTTGAAACTCAAATGTCTGTAATTATTTTCTGACTTCAATCCTAACTGATTTCCCTGAAAATCCAAAATTTTATGAGAAGTTGGGCAAAAATAAGAGGCAAAAATCTGGAAATTCTGAGAAAAGCTAGAGAGTTGAGAGGTATGTATATAGCCCAAAGGGGTATGCAGAAAAGTAATAATGTTGGGAGCAACTGGAATGTGATGAGATCTTTTACATCTATAGTCCTCATGAAAACAGTTGTGCAGAAGAAGGGGTAGGACCATCTGCACAGGTTCATAGGTTTAAACTAGGCTAATGACCACCAGGGTCTTTATAAGCCTAAATGTGCAACCCAACCCAGTTTTGTACCACAGTAACTTGAATACCTATATGGTCCAGTATGTTAGTAAGTAGGTAGCTAAGGCTTATGGGAGGGCATGTTACTTATGGAGTAATTTACTTACTGACAACCTCTGTCCATAAGAGATAATGGAGGGGATGGGGGGCAGACAAGAGGTGAATGTGTAATTTCCCAATGATCAAAGTTTTGTTTGAATAGGGTCAGCAATGAAGTCTGCTTCACATGGACTGTGAAGCTTAATCCTTGGTGTGGGGATCCTTTGAGATGTGTACTGGTCTCTCCAGCTTGCTCTATTTATGTTGCAGGTAAAGTTCAGGCCCCTGTATTTAGTGTTCCTGGTGCTGTTTATTTTACGGATGTGCAAGAGAGCCATCAGAGCTGGATCTGGGGGTTCCTTATATGCCAGGCAAAGATCACTTCTCAGTAATCTGTAGGAGACTAAGTACAGAGATAAGGCCTTAAGGCAATTTCTGTAGGACAGGGTATTAACACCCTGGATTCTCCTGGTGAGGAATCTTTGACGGCATTCTAAATGTTGCAAGTGCCTGGTTATGTACATGGCTATGGGGGCACTGTACTCAACGATAGGTCTGATAAGGGCTGAGTAGAGTGATACTATAACTTTTTGGACCAGGATTCCATACCCTTGTTTATGAGCTGGGTGACATAGAACGATATTTTTGATATCTTGGCTATATGTTGGTCAAAGGCAAGATTACGGTCTACATATTTTCCCAGATCTCTTAACTACCAGGTCAACTCCTAAGGGTGTTTTAATTATGGACTAATTAGCTTGGCTGGACAATTTTCCAAAGGGCACTATAATGGATTTCTTCGCACTGAGTTGTAATCTGTAGCTGTGGCACTATTCATTTGTTTGTGTTGGACCCTCTTGTAGGATGCCAGTTTTGTGGGAGGAATCTATGAGAAGTCCCGATTTACAGTCATCTGTAAACCTGGTGAGCCAGAGGCCTTTGACATTGACATCTACTTCTTGGAATTCAAAGCTAAACAGGAGCAGGCTCAACATACAGTTCTGGGATACTCTTTTGGTGACCACTCTCTTGGTGGAGGTGGTCCAATCAGTGAGCCAGACACCAATCCAGCAAGTTATGTAGGGATTTATGCCTAGTGGTGAGAATCTGTCAATAATACCTGAGTGAGACATTGTATCAAATGCCTTGGCCAGGTCAAGGTAGGCGGTACGCATAATTTTCCCATTATCTAAAGCCTTGGTGACCCTCGAAGAAGTCTACCAGGATGAGTAGGCATGACCTCCCCTTAAAAAAGCCACACTGGGATGGGTGCAGTGTCTATAGGTTGCCAATGTCCTTGATGATCATTTCCATGGCTTTGCATATTAGATTTGTTAGACTGACAAGTCTGTAGTTCCCAGAATCAGATGGTGGTCCACCCTTATGAAGAAGGATAACCACGGCAGCCCTCCATTCACTTGGCATGTAACCTGTTTTGAGTGTCTCAAGTGCTCCTGCTAGGCCATGTTTTAGGCTACTTAGGCGGTAACTGGGGACACTGTCAAGGCCCTTTAAGGGTCTTTGCATAGCTAAAGAAGGCCTTGTGGTTTTCCCTAGCTTAGGAGGCTATCTTGACCTTGTAATTTGTCCTACTGCACTTTATTAGACCTCTTACAGTTTCTTGTTTAGTTGAAACAGAGAGCTCTTGTCGCTATGACAGCTGCTCTTTCTGATTTTGGAGATGATTTTTTTTTCTTTTGTTAGATACCCTGTTAAGGTAAAGATTCCACCAGTGGGGGGATGATTTTGGTGTTAGATTTGGGCTTATTTCTGGTAGGTACTGGATGCTCAATGCAGCCGTTTTCATGTTTGCAGAAGGTTTCCGTGAATAATTGTGCATAGGCAGATATGTTCTTAGGGTTTGGAGGAGCCATGAATTTTCACAAACTATCATTTAATAGGATGTAGTTTGCTTTAGAATAGTTAATTCTGTTATGGGTTTAGTTGGATTTTCAGGGTTGATTTTTATTTCAAATGAAACAGCTTTGACCTCTCCAATGAGGAAGTGACACATGGCAGAGTACTAGGTCCAGTAGGTTTGATCCTCTTAGCTGGAGTGCACACAATATGGTCCAGGGTGTTCTTGTTGATAAAGTCCTGGAAATGATGAGCCTGTGAGTTAAAGGCCGTATGTTTCCCATTCTACAGTGGGGTAACTAAAGTCTCCCATGAAAACGGTATTTGGCTTGATGGTGAGCACCTCTAGTAGTTCTAGGTAAGAACTGTGAGCTTCATGGGTCACAGAGCGTGACCTGTGGCTGTTTAGAACATGATAAGGAACCTTGTCTATGGAGAGTTGGATGCAGATGAACTCCAAACTCCAGGGCATCATCCTGTTTAACCAAGCTGGAGTTGTACTTGTTGCTAACCTCCAACTTTAGCCCCTGTCTGTGCTGCTGTTATCCTAAATGTGTGGAAGGTACTGCAGCCTTGCACTGTTGGAGTGCTTTCTATGGCTTTAAACCAAATCTTAGTAACAGCATAGATTGTCCACATTCTACATAGTTAGGACAGCCAGTAACACCTTAAGGCTGCTTTGAGTTTTCTTCTGCTATGTTGGTAATTTTATCACTTTAATTTTGGGTACTTTCAGAAAGGTATTTAGTAAGACAAATCCAACACTGGTCTCCACTATAGCTCCTTTTTGGGTAAAAAAATTCTGGACTTTTTGGGGTACAGCACCATATAAACCCTGCTTACAACATGTGAAGAAGTAATGAAGAGAATACCTGTGTCTGTGCTGGCAGGTGCAGGGGGATTCCCCTGAAGGCAAGTGGATTTTCTGTTCACTGCCAAAAGTATCCTCTCTGAATTAATCTCAGCACCCATTTGTCTGAGACTATTTGTGGCCATGCAGCTTTTGGGTTGAAGGAAAGCCTGGGGGGAAAGGAAATAGGAAGAGGGACGGGAGAAAGGGATGGGATGCCAAGGTCTCAGCATAGTCCTTCTTTAGCAGGTGACTGATCCTTTATGTGAAAGGAACCCCTTTTATTTGATTTGGAAGCATTATCCTCCTGCCACTTCCTCTAGGTCAGGAATTTTATTTGTTCTTCCTTTTGAAGTTTGGCACCTTGTCAGGAAAGAACCTGGGAATATGAAACATTCTTGGTACCCCATGTATCAATTTACATCTATCATCCCATTGTTTGAGATTCTGGGTAGCAACAGGACCAAACCTAGATTTAGAAAAATTAAAGTAGCATTCAAAATCTAATTTTTAAATCCTCATAAAAATGTAACCAAGCATATTTTCTCAGTATAACAGAAGCTGCTGTATTTCTAGAAATTATATCTCCACCTTCCAAGACACTTCTCAAAGCATGTTTCAAAACCTGAGTCAGACTAGAAACAATCTCATTCATACAACACTTCTGTTCGGGAGGCAAAGATGCAGCAGTCATCTAAACTGTAGGCACACTGCAGAATAAACTTCCTCAATAACATCATAAACTCTGCCACTCTCTGCTTTGGCACAGCTCCAGATTGCTTATAGTCAAATACCTCTAAAACTAGCCAGCATCTGTGGAAAGATGAACATCTGCTTGGGTTTTTGAAACTGTTCACCTTTCAAAGAAACAGACTGGATGGACTCACTGTGTTCAGTACTGTCTGCATCACAGTCCCCATCACAATCTGCAGCCATATGCTAAACTTCAGAGAAGGTAGTCCCACAGTCATTTTGAAATAGAGCATAGCCTCTGAGATTAACTGACTGTAAAACACTACTAGCTAAGAAGCTACATTAGCCCTACATATGGCAATTAACTGATTGTCTGCAGTGTGGTGAAGTTTTAGTTTCTTCTTACTGTCAACTATACTAGTGGACAAAATATCTGGGAACAGAGTACTATTATGTCTGGCAAGGGATCTCTTAGCCAGGACCTCTCCTGCACCTAAAAGGTTTGGTTCTCCCATATCTGAACCAGGTACTGGAACAGTCTGGGAGGATGTGTCTGACCACCGCACCATAGTCTGTGGGCTCACACCATGGGGCGATAGGAAGAATCAAAGTGGGCTGGGGACTCGCTTAAGGCAACAACAGATTCACAAACTGTAGGTGCAACTGGATATGATGGGGAGGGCAGCAGTGTCAGGATTCACCAAGTCAGGGGAAAAATTACCAGCCAGAATAATACAATGACACTATTAAGAACGGACTAAGGGCAGCGATAATAGAAAATATAAACTATGTTCCCACATAGCAAATAGGGCTAAACTGCATAACATATAGCAAGACAGTTTAAAATGTGCTAAGCAAGCATGCACAGTCACAGTACCATATAAAATTCACTTGTCCAGAAAGTGACAAAAAATCAAATATAGGCCCTTAAATCACAACAAAATGCAAATAAAGTGATTTGTGGTAAAATTGTGACTTAACTATAGCAGTGTTAAATCAGTAGTAAATACCAGAAAGATACAAAAAAAGTGAAGAAATGCAATACTTTCCTGTCAGAACTTCAAAATGAAGCAGAGAAACAACAGGCAGTTGTTCAACTGATACCACAGACCTTGGTGTTTCTCAGTACTAATTAGTGATAAAACACTATAAAAAAGTACCATAATTGCTTAAAACAAGTATTAGGCGTACCAACAACACAGTAGGAAGTTAGAATTCCCAGAGGAATTAACAGCAGTAGTAAACAGCAAATATATTAAAATAAAAGATGACATACATCTACATACAGCTATATATCTATAAATACATACACACACACACACACACACACACATACATGTATATATAAAAATCAAACAGAAAGACATCAAAAGTATGTCACAATAAAGAAGAAGGGAAGTTCCCAAAGTGATCTTATCTGAGTCTGGAAGCTGGACTCCACCAAGGCTGCTGAGGAGATTTAACTGTGTGATTCCTACAGCTGACATTAAAAGACTGAACGACTGATTTCCTATGACAGGGGTTAGGCTTCCTCTGATAGGAGGGGCTTAGCCGATCCGCTATCACAAGGAATCAGAGTACAGAATTCTGAGCTCTTGGAACTGCCAATGTGGCTTGTACAGGAAAAAAATCCATATGCCACTGAGTCAGTGTGAATGATAAACATAAAAAGTTGTCAATTTACTTTCTTGTACCAGGTCTGTGGGTAGAAGTGATGATTTGAACCACCCTATGTAGGTAAGAAATGCTGCTGAACATTAATGGAAGTGGAGTAACATTGCAGGTGTACAAAGGGGGTGAAGGCCTTGGAGAGGCTTGCTGTATGGGTGTCTCAAAAGGCTTAGGGAAGACTTCAAGTTTATAGATTGCTCCAAGACATGAGTCTATAGCAGAGGGCATCACACTGCCAGCCCAGCTATCTGGAATTTTGTAAATAATTCTATGTCATTTGTGAATATTGATATGATTCATACAGAAATGTGTATAAAGGTGTAAGGTACTGAGCTAAAATGTAACCACAGCATGCCCTGCTGGCTTAGAATACAAATGTATATAAATGGGTCTGTATTAGAAACATAAAACTGCTTTTGAGTGAACACGTAAAGAGAGAGAGACATATTCATCGAACCGCATTTAAGTGATTCGATGAATATGTCACAGGGCAAGGAGGTAGTCGGCGAACTACACTGAGTTGCCTTTTCCTTCGCTATAGTGCGATCTCAGAGTTGGTATATTTAGTTGGGGGTGTGTGGGGGACACAGTCCCCCACCTGATAATGTTTTTTAATTTTAATTTTTTCTGAATGGCCATGTGAATTTTTTCACTTGGAAAAAATTTGATTATGTGGCCGTTTGCTATTTACAGGTTTTGCGTATTATGCGTCGACTTTTATGTAGTCGCACATATGTGCTTTCGTTGTTCTGATATAGACCCATATAAACTATTTTAATTGTGTAAATGTATATATTTTAACAATGGTAACTGGGACATAAAAGGTTAACTTGTAAAACTTCAAGAAAATAAGCTGAAATTAAATTGCTTTACGATTGTGCTATAAAAATTATCTTTCACTTTCAGTCAACAGGAGACAGGATGTCTACACTAGGGGACTCTGTGTTGTTTTGTAAGTGTTTTATTGTTTTATGTCCTCTAGCAGATTCAAAAGTCTGAAGGCTATGTATTTTAACAGAGAGATGCTAAATTCTGTTAGTTTTTGACAATGGAGGTAGCTTGGGAACTAAAGTCAGGTGACAAAAAGCGATGTCATCCTAGCTAGCCCAGCAGTAATATTTCATATTAATTTAAAAACTCTCTCAGATAGACTGTGCATTTTGTATTTTGTCTTTGACCTAACAAGAACATCCACTCATCATCACATCTGCACTTGCCTTGCTGTAAGTTTTTTTTAGGGCATAGTAACTTTAATTTCGATAGGAATACAGTAAAGTATAGCTTAGATATTGTCTTTCTTTATTTGATACTGTCCTGCAATGTTGTTTTAAATAGTTCCTGTGATTTTGAACTCTGAATTTACTGTGTTGAGTTACTGAGTATTGTCTTGTTATTTTATTATTTACTGTTAAATATATTTAAACCTATCTTTGTGGCTGGTATTTGTGAGACATATTTAAGCTCTGAGAGTACTTGCATATGTATTTGGTGACACTGTACATGCCACTCCTAAATAGCCTTACTCTTGGTCAGACTACCATTTGGATTAACAGTAACATTACACAGTAGGATTGGACACCCTTTGGTAAGGGCCTTAAAGTAGCTGATAAGGGGTTCTGGTGGCCAAAATTTTTTGGGGAAGTTTTTTAACCAAAAAAAATTTTTGGGCGGGGGCTTCCCCCCATTTTTTTTTGGCCAGGTTTTTGGGGCATTGGGAAGCACCAGAATACAAGATGCCATGAACCCTAATGCTTGAAGGACTGTCCTTGCAGTCAGCACGGACTGATGAGATAGTTGATGGAAGTAAAGTGACAGACTCTTTTGTTTGTCCGGGGTTAAAAAGGCCATCTGGGCTGCTGTATTCAGTCTCACACCCAGAAAGCACATGTCTTGAGAGGGTACTAGACTGGACTTTATTTCGTTCACAGAATACCCTAGGCATCTTAGCACTGCTATGACATATTCCAGATGCTGTAGAAGGTGTTCCTTTTCTTGAGCCAGAATCAGGCAGTCGTCCAAGTAAGGATAAATTTGAATGCCTTGAAGCCTGAAGTAAGCTATCACTGGAGCCAGAACCTTTGTGAATACTCTGGGCGCAGTAGATAAGCCAAAGGGCAATGCAGAGAACTGATAATGAAAATGTCCAGTTCAAAATCAAGAGATACTTTCTGCAACTTAGCCTTATGGGCACATGAAGGTAAGCTTCCTTGAGATCCAAAGTTACCATCCAGTGATCCTTGCCCAGCAGAGGTAACAGTTGCTGTAACGTCAACATCTTGAACTTGGGAATGTCCAGATAAGTGTTGAGGATAGATAAATCCAAAATTGGTCTCCACGTGTTCCCCTTCTTTGGTACTAGGAACAGGCGAGAATAAAATCCAAGCCCCTTTCTGACACAGGGACTGGCTGAATAGCCCCTATCTGGAGTAACTGAGAACTTGCTTGTGAGCCTCTTTGTCTTTGTGGAGGAGGAACATCTGGCATGCCTTTGAAAGGGGGCATTGTGTGGAAATAAAATCTGTACCCGTGATGAATGATATCCAGCACCCATCTGTCTTGAGTGATTAAATCCCAATTTTCTTGGAAAAGAGACAATCTTCCTCCCAAAGGAGCTGCCAGACGAGAGTCCACTGGCACCTGAAAAGGCAAGCCATTGGTTCTGCTAATAAAGGACTGACCCCTGCCCTCACCAGAAGTCTGAGCAGGTGAACTGTCTGATCTAGGCCTAAACGAACCTTGAGCCCTGCCCCTACCACGCCTAGACCTACCCCTAGACTGGGAACCATAAGCAGGATATGTCCACCCCTTAGCAGGCCAATTTCTACTAAACTTGGAGGCTGCACCTGCAAAAATCTTTAACAGTCTGCATAGACTTAGCTTTGTCCTCCATTTTCTTTAAAACTGCTTCCACAGGCGGTCCAAACAACACATCAGACTGTAAAGGAGCATCCAAAATCCTGGTCTTAACATGCTCAGCTAAATTCTGATCCTTCAACCATGCATGTCTGCGAAGAACAGAACTAGTAGCAGCCACCCTCGAGGAGGCCTGAACAGCATCAAAACCACACTGCAAAGAATGCTTACCCACTTGTTCAGACACATGAACCAAATCCAGCAATTCTTTACACTCAATACCTTCCGCCAAAGCATCCACCTTAGATTTCAATTGTGAAAGGAGATAATTCTGATATTTCAGCATATGAAATTGACAATTCAACGCCCTCATGGCTAGAGTGGAAGAAGTATATACTTTCTTACCCCACCTATCCAAAGCCCTTGCCTCTTTATCAGAGGGTACAGGATTTTAACCACAGAAGCTTTAACAGCTTTAGGCAACTGAGAAACAGTTTCTGGGTCCTGCGTGGGACTGTTAAACAAATACTTATGAGCTTGGCACCCTATAATACCTATCAGGCTTAACAGGAGCAGGAGGCAAGGAATCAGGGTTCAGAGAAGCCTCTGCAAAAACATCCTCCACCACATTCAACACAGGAGGAATAGCTAAGGGCCTATGCTGGGGTAAAAACAAGAACTCCCTAAGCCTTTTTCTGGAGTCAGAGTAATCTTGGCCTTCCCATTTGAAGTGCTCCTCATGGAGTGAAGAGTCTCTGAAAATGAAAAATCCTCAGGAGGAGAAGCTGAAGGAGTGGAATCATCCACATCAGAATCAGAATAAGTAGGAAACTCTAGCAAGTCTTCCACAGAAGACTCTGAAGCCTGTGAACACTGTTCAAAACTATCAAACTCCTGTTCCACCCTAGGCCTCTTATCAGGTGGGGTATAGAACCTCTAATCAGAGTAATCAAATCTTCTGCCATTTTAAGCATATGTTTCTTAGGCACAGAGCCCGAATGCTAGGAGAAGCCCCTACAGAAGCTGAACTTGGCCTTCCTCTGAAGCTTTGGCAACAGAAGGAGAGGCCCTGACTACCTTGGGAAGAGAGGGAAGAACAGTTACCTGAGAAGCCCCCTCAGCCTGGCCTACCTCCTGAGAGGGCACATCCTGTAACAGTAAAGCATCTGCCTGAGACTCCATAGAGACTCCTGGCAAAACCTCTGGCTCCCCTGAGCCTTCTAAAGGACCGGCGTCCGGACTGCCGGTTCCTCACCCTTAGACTTCACTGTTTTGTCCTTGCGCTTCTTAGATGAAGCAGGCGCCGGAGCATCCGACGCATAGTATAACCGTAACGCTTCCCAAACACTAACCTAGCACAATCAAGCCTCTCTTAATAGTGCGCTTGTTAAATCTAGCACAAGAGCGGCAACCAACAACGCCGTGCTCAGGCCCTAAACAAGGTATACACAATGTATGATAATCCCTATGCGGTATCTGCTTCCCACAAGAAATACAGTTATTCACTTTTTCTGACATCCGGTTAAATACTGAGGCAAGAAAAAACCAAAATGTTCCAACGGGTTACTTAGCCAACTCTGTATTCGGTCTGAAACTCCGGTTCGAAAATCTCAGAACGCCAACCTGCACTCGCAAAATTGCTTCTGCATCGACCATGCGGCAAAAGACTGAGGAAATGACGCCGGTCATGCGCATTAGTACCCTGACGCATTGACGCCAGTCAAAGGCGCCTTGTCCGACGTCAGCCTTATACTCTGGTATTCGGGCCGACTGGGACGCGGACTATACCCAATTGTCAGGACTGCAGCAAGGGAAGACGAAGAACATCTAGCCAGCATCTGTGGAAAGATGAACATCTGCTTGGGTTTTTGAAACTGTTCACCTTTCAAAGAAACAGACTGGATGGACTCACTGTGTTCAGTACTGTCTGCATCACAGTCCCCATCACAATCTGCAGCCATATGCTAAACTTCAGAGAAGGTAGTCCCACAGTCATTTTGAAATAGAGCATAGCCTCTGAGATTAACTGACTGTAAAACACTACTAGCTAAGAAGCTACATTAGCCCTACATATGGCAATTAACTGATTGTCTGCAGTGTGGTGAAGTTTTAGTTTCTTCTTACTGTCAACTATACTAGTGGACAAAATATCTGGGAACAGAGTACTATTATGTCTGGCAAGGGATCTCTTAGCCAGGACCTCTCCTGCACCTAAAAGGTTTGGTTCTCCCATATCTGAACCAGGTACTGGAACAGTCTGGGAGGATGTGTCTGACCACCGTACCATAGTCTGTGGGCTCACACCATAGGACGATAGGAAGAATCAAAGTGGGCTGGGGACTCGCTTAAGGCAACAACAGATTCACAAACTGTAGGTGCAACTGGATATGATGGGGAGGGCAGCAGTGTCAGGATTCACCAAGTCAGGGGAAAAATTACCAGCCAGAATAATACAATGACACTATTAAGAACGGACTAAGGGCAGCGATAATAGAAAATATAAACTATGTTCCCACATAGCAAATAGGGCTAAACTGCATAACATATAGCAAGACAGTTTAAAATGTGCTAAGCAAGCATGCACAGTCACAGTACCATATAAAATTCACTTGTCCAGAAAGTGACAAAAAATCAAATATAGGCCCTTAAATCACAACAAAATGCAAATAAAGTGATTTGTGGTAAAATTGTGACTTAACTATAGCAGTGTTAAATCAGTAGTAAATACCAGAAAGATACAAAAAAAGTGAAGAAATGCAATACTTTCCTGTCAGAACTTCAAAATGAAGCAGAGAAACAACAGGCAGTTGTTCAACTGATACCACAGACCTTGGTGTTTCTCAGTACTAATTAGTGATAAAACACTATAAAAAAGTACCATAATTGCTTAAAACAAGTATTAGGCGTACCAACAACACAGTAGGAAGTTAGAATTCCCAGAGGAATTAACAGCAGTAGTAAACAGCAAATATATTAAAATAAAAGATGACATACATCTACATACAGCTATATATCTATAAATACATACACACACACACACACACACACACACACACACACATACATGTATATATAAAAATCAAACAGAAAGACATCAAAAGTATGTCACAATAAAGAAGAAGGGAAGTTCCCAAAGTGATCTTATCTGAGTCTGGAAGCTGGACTCCACCAAGGCTGCTGAGGAGATTTAACTGTGTGATTCCTACAGCTGACATTAAAAGACTGAACGACTGATTTCCTATGACAGGGGTTAGGCTTCCTCTGATAGGAGGGGCTTAGCCGATCCGCTATCACAAGGAATCAGAGTACAGAATTCTGAGCTCTTGGAACTGCCAATGTGGCTTGTACAGGAAAAAAATCCATATGCCACTGAGTCAGTGTGAATGATAAACATAAAAAGTTGTCAATTTACTTTCTTGTACCAGGTCTGTGGGTAGAAGTGATGATTTGAACCACCCTATGTAGGTAAGAAATGCTGCTGAACATTAATGGAAGTGGAGTAACATTGCAGGTGTACAAAGGGGGTGAAGGCCTTGGAGAGGCTTGCTGTATGGGTGTCTCAAAAGGCTTAGGGAAGACTTCAAGTTTATAGATTGCTCCAAGACATGAGTCTATAGCAGAGGGCATCACACTGCCAGCCCAGCTATCTGGAATTTTGTAAATAATTCTATGTCATTTGTGAATATTGATATGATTCATACAGAAATGTGTATAAAGGTGTAAGGTACTGAGCTAAATGTAACCACAGCATGCCCTGCTGGCTTAGAATACAAATGTATATAAATGGGTCTGTATTAGAAACATAAAACTGCTTTTGAGTGAACACGTAAAGAGAGAGACATATTCATCGAACCGCATTTAAGTGATTCGATGAATATGTCACAGGGCAAGGAGGTAGTCGGCAACTACACTGAGTTGCCTTTTCCTTCGCTATAGTGCGATCTCAGAGTTGGTATATTTAGTTAGTGTGGGGGACACAGTCCCCCACCTGATAATGTTTTTTAATTTTAATTTTTTCTGAATGGCCATGTGAATTTTTTCACTTGGAAAAAATTTGATTATGTGGCCGTTTGCTATTTACAGGTTTTATGACATCGACTTTTATGTAGTCGCACATATGTGCTTTCGTTGTTCTGATATAGACCCATATAAACTATTTTAATTGTGTAAATGTATATATTTTAACAATGGTAACTGGGACATAAAAGGTTAACTTGTAAAACTTCAAGAAAATAAGCTGAAATTAAATTGCTTTTACGATTGTGCTATAAAATTATCTTTCACTTTCAGTCAACAGGAGACAGGATGTCTACACTAGGGACTCTGTGTTGTTTTGTAAGTGTTTTATTGTTTTATGTCCTCTAGCAGATTCAAAAGTCTGAAGGCTATGTATTTTAACAGAGAGATGCTAAATTCTGTTAGTTTTTGACAATGGAGGTAGCTTGGGAACTAAAGTCAGGTGACAAAAGATGTCATCCTAGCTAGCCCAGCAGTAATATTTCATATTAATTTAAAAACTCTCTCAGATAGACTGTGCATTTTGTATTTTGTCTTTGACCTAACAAGAACATCCACTCATCATCACATCTGCACTTGCCTTGCTGTAAGTTTTTAGGGCATAGTAACTTTAATTTCGATAGGAATACAGTAAAGTATAGCTTAGATATTGTCTTTCTTTATTTGATACTGTCCTGCAATGTTGTTTTAAATAGTTCCTGTGATTTTGAACTCTGAATTTACTGTGTTGAGTTACTGAGTATTGTCTTGTTATTTTATTATTTACTGTTAAATATATTTAAACCTATCTTTGTGGCTGGTATTTGTGAGACATATTTAAGCTCTGAGAGTACTTGCATATGTATTTGGTGACACTGTACATGCCACTCCTAAATAGCCTTACTCTTGGTCAGACTACCATTTGGATTAACAGTAACATTACACAGTAGGATTGGACACCCTTTGGTAAGGGCCTTAAAGTAGCTGATAAGGGGTTCTGGTGGCAGTGATAACTACCTTATAGTCGGGGCCGAAGGGGGGATGGCTAGTAAATGTGCGCCAGCCTTTCCCAGGTATGTGTTTGTGTATAAATCAAAACAAAGTGTGTGTTTGTCAGCTACCTGGGCAGGGACATGAAGCACTGGTTGGACAGACAGTGTTGGAAGGACTTGGCTTAGAACCCTGGCTAAGGACTCAACTCTATAGCTGTACCAGTGGGGAGTTTTACTGAGGATGTGGAGAGAGAGGGAGAAACCAGCCCCAGACTGACCGTGATCTCTGTGTGCTCTTAACGGAAATTGCACTTTACTGTGTGTATACTTGTCATCCTCCCATTGTGTACATCCCCCGCTGTTGCCAGTGGTGAGGATTGAGGCTCCTTGATTATTGGACCATTGCTGGGGCATCACAGAGGGAACCAAATTTATCAAGGCCAAACAGGGGAAATGAGAATGCTCTTGGATTTGCTCTGCCTGGCTTTCTGAATGAACTCTGGAATAAGTAGAAATGGGAGAAAAAGCCTAAAGAAGTCTTGGAGGTCACTTCTGAAGGACAGCATTCATGGGGTGTTCTCCTGGTGCAGACACAATGAAACAGAAGTTGCTGCATTTGGGAGTGAACAGGGATACAAATTAGTCACAGTAAAAATTCCCCCAGTGAAACAATTAGCTTTTGAACTACAGAAACCAGCACTGTTACACCAAACACACACAAAATGAAAACAATAGCCAAACAATTCTACACCCACTTTATACAGACAGTACTATCACTAACCAAGTGACTAATTAAGCCCTAATGTCTCTACACAATAAAACAACTTCCTTCAGCATTTCTCCTTTCAATCTGTCCCAACAGATACCATAAAAAAATACCTCATAAAATTAAAGCTTACTACAACTGCTCCTGACAATCTACCTGGTGAATATTTTAAAACAGAAGCGGAAGCAATTACATATCCAGTCTCAATTCTGATAAACTGATCCATATCCGAAAATAAAGTTCCCTCACAATGGGAAACATCCTTAATTCTTTCACTGAACAAAGGCAGAATCAATAAAGATCTTTCAGACAAAAGGCCAACTGCCATTTTATCTCCCCTATCAAAGATATTAGAAAAATGTATTCATGTGCAATTTCTCAACACTAATAAATAATCACCTTTGGTCTTCAGCCCAACACAGCTTCCATCTTCATCACAGCAACAGTTACTGTTTTGCTTAATTTTGTTAATACTATCAACACCCATGAATTTACATTTCACAGGAACATGTACATTTAATTGAAGGTCTTGATACGCACTGAATAACTTTCAGATCATGCATGTTGAAAAGGGAGGAATTTAAGGAACGGGTAATGGAAATTATTCAGGAGCTATTAGAAAAGATATATATTTTTTCTGAAAATATAGGTAGGGCATGGGATAACATTAAAGTGGAGTTTAAAAATAGGGTGGAAATAAAAGAAAGAGAGATATAGTTAAGAAATAATTATTTAGAGGGCCTGACAGATGTTAAAGTATTGCAAAATAGGGGAAATCTCACAGAACAAGAAGAGGAGCAACTGCAGCATGCTAAAAAGAAAATAAGGGATTACCTCAATAATATGCATGAGTTTGAAAGATTGCTGTTAAGCAACTGTTTTTTTTTTTTTTGATAATAACTCTACAGCACAAAAACTTTTGCAATTGAAAATAGAAAGGGCTGTGACCACGCTTAGGGAGCCTTTAACAAGAAAGATAACAAGGCATCCTGTAGAAGTATTAGAAATATTTTGGAAATTCTATAAAAGTCTGTATAAAGCAGAGACATATGGGCATCAAGGAAAGGTACAAATGGAAATGTGCATGGAAGAATTAAATATGCCAAGGATAGAGGTAGAAGAGGCTCAATTACTAACAGACTAGGAGGAGATGAGATAAAAATGGTGATGTATAACCAATCTACAGTAAAGTCCCCAGGAATAGATGGTATTCCTGTGGGTGTCTGGAAGCTAGGAGGGAAAAAATGATAAAGATCTGGAAAGTTTTGTTTAACAGTATTTTAAGATAAGTACCACCATCCTGGCAGAAAGCGGTGGTAGCTGTAATACCTAAAGAGGGTAAAGATCCATCAGATCCAACTTCATACAGGTCCATTTCAATACTAAACCATGATTATGAAGTGTTTATGTTTATAATGACTAAATGAATGGCAAAAATGATGCCAAAATTGAAAAATATGGATCAATGTGGTTTTGCAGAGGGGAGGCAAATATTTGACATTAACAGAACAATGATGATCCAGAGGGAAGCAGAATGCTAGAAAATACCACTGTGGTTGGTGAGGCTTGATGCAGAGGAAGCATTTGACAGAGTAAGCTGGAACTTTATGAGCAGGGCAATAGAAGCATTTGCATTCCTTGATAAAATTATAAGGTTGATTATGAGGATATATGAGGGATTAGAGGTGAAACATTAAAGTGGGTGGGGATCTCTCTGATAATTTCTGCTTGAGCAGAGGAACCAGGCAGGGCTGTCCTTTCCCCCCTTTGCTATTTGCATTATATTAAGAACCACTGGCAAAGAACATAAGGGACTCAGAAATTCAAATATATAATTGCTATGGTAGTCAAGAAAGACTGGCTCTATTTGCAGATGATATTATTTTATACCTGACAAAACCAGAAAGGGACATTACAGTGCTGTGGAACATTTTGAGATGATGTCAAACCTTTTTTGGGATACAAAATTAATGAAGCTAAAACAAAGCCAATAGTGGTAAATTATGTACTCACACACAAATTCTTTCAGCAATATCCATATTTATGTGGACATGACAAAATTAAGCATTTAGGAGTATGGATTAAAAATGATTCCAGTGTGGCGGGTAAGAATACGTAGGAAGAGACTAAACAAAAGAAAATACAAAAACTGAGAAATGTAAGCTCTTTTATATGTATATCTATAGTAAGGTGCAAGCAGTTAAAAAGTTTTTAGTCCCTTTAGTCTTATTAACAGATCAGGCATATTTTTACCAACCAGAGGAGAAGTTGTGGATAGCAATTAGGATTTTATCTGGGAGGGGAAGATGGCAAGAGTCAAATGGGATAAGCTTATTGTTCCAATAGAACAAGGCAGTCTGGGATTACTCAATTTGAAGGGCTATTTCAAAGCAACACAGTTAAGGCTTTTTACACATGGCACAAGCAGAAAAAAAAGAAGTTATGTACTCACCATAACGTTCCATCTGAGTAGTTATACTTCATTTTCTGCAACCTGTGGGTATTCGGATCCAAATCGGATCCGAGCTGGCAACATTTTATCAAGCATCTGCTCTAAGCTCCTCCCCTTACCCATAATCCCTCACATCTCCTACCTTCCTTCATAGGTTCATAGGTAGGTACTAAGCTATCAGCCCTATGGCCTATACAAGCCCAGCCAAAAAGGTACCCTGGCTTTTGCCACTCAAGAAAATTATTTTTTGTGCCACTGTCGAGCAGAGCCACAGAAGTGATCCCTGGGGTGAATTTCCTACTTCCCATCCAATCATCAAGATTTTTCTTGAAGTGTGCTAATGAGGAGCTTTGATATAGATAGGTAGTTTATTTCAGACTATGGAGTTTGCCACTAATCAAACTATTAGCAACTCAATAACACTAACCTAGAACAGGTTCGGGAGAAGGAGGTAGGGACGGCTGCAGAAAATGAAGCATAACTACTCAGATGGAACGTTATGGTGAGTACATAACTTCTTTATCTGAAGTAGTTAACTTCATTTATCTGCAACCTGTGGGACACAGTCTTCAGCTACCAAAACTCCTGGGAGGCCCTCATGGAAGGATATTCCTGAGCACCGCAGAGCCAAAGGATGCTCTCCCTCGAGAGATCAAATCCAACTTATAATGAGAAATAAATGTATGTGACCTTGCCCAGGTCGCTGCTGCGCAGATATCATCCAGAGAAATCCTAGACCAAAAGGCAGCAAAAGTTGCCATAGATCTGGTAGAATGAGCTTTAATAGGATCAGGTGGGAATAGGCCTTTATCCCTATAGACTTGCAGTATACATTGTATAATCCATCTAGCTAAGCAGACCTTGAAAATGGCCTTGCCCAAAAAGGGTCTGGAAAAGGACACGAATAACTGGTCAGACTTAGGGAATTGTTTAGTCCTGTGTAAATAGAAACAAAGCTGTCTATGAGCATCTAGCAAATGCAGCTTATACTCACCCTTGTTCTGGAAATTTGGAAAGAACACAGGCAGATTAATCATCTGGTTAATATTAGATCCAGAAGCAACTTTCGGTAAAAAAAGAAGGGTTCGTATGAAGCAAAACCCGGTCTTTATGAAAGATCAAGTAAGGAGGCATGGCAGACAAAGCTTGGATCTCATAAACCCTTCTAGCCGAGGTAATGGCCACTAGAAAAGCTGTCTTCCAGGCCAGGAATTTCAAATCTACTGAAGCTGCTGGTTCGAATGGGGGTGCCACCAACACCTGTAGAACTAGGGTAAGGTCCCATGGAGGGACGGAATTCTTAACTGGGGGACGCAAAAGAAAAGTACCTTTTAGAAAGGCCTTGCACAATCTCAAAGAGGCCTGAGCATTCAGATTTTCACCGACATGAAAATTAGATATGGCTGCCAGTTGTACTTTCACTGTAGAGGAACTAGCCCCTTGTTGGAAAATACAGGACAAAAACTCCAACAATGCAGGAACCGGGGCTGTAAATGGAATGAACTAGGTCTCTCCGAGAATCCCAAATACATAAGTGTTTCCATTTGCTGTGATAAACTTTCCTAGTGGAAGCTTTGTGGGGTGCTACCAAAATACTCTTTACTGAAGATGATAGACCAGGAGTCCTAGCGATCAAGGGAACTGGAGCAACCAAGCAATCAGCTTGAGGCTGTATAGATCAAGCGGACTGATCCCAGAGGGATGAGAGATGAGATCCAGGCAGGGATCCAGAATCCATGGAGGAGTTAGAGCTTGACACCAGAGGAAGGGGAACCACACTTGATGAGGACAGAACGGGGCAATGAGGATCACTTTGCACCCCAGCGGGTAAGCTTTCTGAAGAAACTTCGGAATGAGAGGTAGAGGGGGATAGGCATACAGTAACCCGGGAGGCCAAGCATGGATGAGAGCATCTCTGGGGGAGTCCCCTGCTGAGGGGATCAGAGCAAAGAACTCGCTGTACTTCACGTTGGAAGGAGATGCGAAGAGATTGCAGCAAGGGTGACCCCACGCAAGGAAAATCTCCTCCGCTACTGACTGTTTCAGAGACCACTCGTATGGCATTTGAATAGCCTGACTCAGTCTGTCCGCTAAAATGTTGGAATGTCCCAGGAAGTGCATTGCAATCAGAAACCAACTGGTGGAGATCGCCCACTCCCACACTCTCATGGCCTCACTGCAGAGAGGGTAAGATCTAGTCCCTCCTTGTTTGTTGATGTACCAGACAACAGACATGTTGTCTGACTAAACTGCAATCATCCCCGGGGGAAGAACAGCGTGAAAGGCTTGCAACACTAAAAGCACTGCCCTCATCTCCAGAACACTGATAGGCAATCTGGTCTCAGTCTGGGACCACGTGCCTTGGACCGTCCTTCTCAAAAAGTGCCCTCCCACCCGAGCTGGGAGGCATCCGTGGTCACTGTGGCTTGGGCTGGGGTTAAGAAGGGATGACCTGCCAAGATTTCCGGTGACTGGAGCCACCAAAGAAGAGAAATCTTGCAGGCTTTGCTGATTCGTATAGGGTAGTCCATGGGGAGGACTAACCAAGACCACTGAACTGCCAGGGTCCACTGAAGCACCCTCATGTGAAGGTGCCCACATGGAAGAACTGAAATTGCTGCGGCCATGGAGCCTAGGGCTCGGAGAACGTCGCTCACCATTGGTGTCCTGGGGCCAAGGATCACTGACACATGGGCCCGTAGGTTCTGGACCCTGTCCCGAGTAAGAAAAACTTGCAATAGTAGAGTGTCCAACCATGCCCCTATGAATTCCAAGGTATGTGTCGGGTTCAAGCGGGACTTGGAGATGTTGATGGTAATCCCTAGATTGACTGCGACATGCAGGAAGGAGTCTCTGGCCATGCAAAGTAGATGCTTGGTGGCAGCAGCGAGGAGCCAATCATCTAGGTAAGGAAACACCTGAATTCCCTGAAGTCTCAGGTGAGCTGCTATGACTGCCATAACTTTGGTAAACACCCTGGGGGCTGTGGTGAGACCAAAGGGTAGGGCTCTGAATTGGAAATGATTGGCTCCCAGCCGGAAGCGAAAGAATCTCCTGGAGGTTCTGCAAATTTTGATGTGGTAATAAGCGTCCTGGAGGCCTATCGAGCACATCCAGTTGCATTCTCGGAGGTAAGGTAGAATGGACTGCAAGGTGACCATCCGGAATTTCTGCTTGGCTACAGACAGGTTCAGGGATGACCTGTCCAATATGGGTCTGAGGTCCCCCATCTTTTTTGGCACTAAAAAGAACCTGGAGTAAACGCCTGATCTGGACTGATCTGGGGGGACCGGTTTGATGGCCTGATTTTAAAGTAGCTTTGAAATTTTGTGCGTTGTGGCCTCCCTTTGAGCGGGTGGAACATCCGGGAGGTGCTTTGATTGGATAGGTGGGGCAACAAATGGGATGGGTATCCTCTAGATATTATTTGGAGCACCCAACGGTCCATTGTAATAGACTCCCAAGCCGTTACGTGCAATGACAATCTTCCCCCGACTTTCTCCACAGTTGGACAGTTGGGCAACCCCTTAGGGTTGCTGCGTGGGTCTGTCCGAGAAGGTTTCCCGAGACCCAAAGTTCCTCGGGCCCTCTCTGCCTCTAGGGTGGCATCTGTCTTGTCCCCCTCTGCCTCTAGGGGACAAGTTGTCCTCCGTGACCCGGGAAAACTGAGATTTTCAGAACCACATCATCTTCTGCCTTCTCTGATTCCTAGAAAAGGATCTTTGAGGGCTAGAGAAGCGGACTCTGACGGCAGACAGAATCTTCCTGTCCTTCTCGCTTTGGCCCAGGGTGTCACAAACTGTCTTCCCAAACAGGAAGGAACCGTCAAAGGGAGCATTTGTGAATGATGCCTTGAAGGGGTCTGCAAATTGACAAAGTCTGAACCAAGCCTCATAGCTACGCCGGTCTCAGCCGCCCTAGCCGCTCCTTCTGTGGCATGGGAAAGAAGATGCATGGATGTGTTCGAAACAGATTTCAGAGTTGACATTTTTGCCAAGAACAGTCACTTGTCCTCTGGCGATAAAGATTCTGGGGGCAACACAACGAATTCCCTGACTAGGTCTCGCTGGAGTCGAATGACGTGTGCCAAGTAATTTAGCGCTCATATGGAAAACATCGCCGAAGAAAAGACTTGCTTCCCAAAGTGATCCACTGCCCTAGACTCCTTGTCCGGAGGATGGACTGAAGAACTTTCCCGAGCCAGTTCTCTCTTGGTGGCAGCTGCCACCTCCATAACATCCACAGGGGATCTCTTGTACCAGGCCTGTCTGTCTGTGGGAGGAGAAAGATCCTGTCTGGGCATTTGGGTATTGGCTCTATGGTGTCAGCCTCCTTCCATGCCCGCGTGGTAATAAAATCCACTAATGGATCTGCAGGAGGAGACACCCAGGATGTAGATGGGCCCATGCCAAAGGCGTCCAGGAATACTGACTCATCCGTAGAGGGTTTTGGGGCTGACCAACCTCCACTCTGGCGTTGGATTTCCATGATGTCTCCAAAGGAGACATCCTTGGGAGGTGACCTAGGGGAACCCTCACCTTCATCCAAGTCAGTATCTTCTGTGAGAGACTCAGGGGAGTCCATGTGCCTTCCTCTTACATGAATGCTTATGGGGAGCCTCCTCAGTGGGGCTCTCTGAAGAGGGCTCGTAAGTCACGGGGGTTCCACGATGGGATCCACCTGGGGGTCCTCTAGCATGGGCTGTCCCTTGGACAAGCTGATGGGAGTCGTGACCAAATCCATGGCAGCCTGGGCAGAGTCCTAGGCAATGGGCTGGGGTCCCAATCCCTGGGAGAGAATCCTCTCCACCACGTCGAAGGCCGAAGGACAGCGCACCTCCTTGGCAACCAACAAGGAAGAAGTTCTCCCTGGCTCCGTCGTGAGGATCGGAGCTGAAGCCAAGGTAGCCAGGGTTCCGAAGGAATGGCTCGGATCCAACAAAGTCAGAGCCAAAGACATCTCCGTTCCCTTGGATCCGGCTCTCTGTTCTCGGCCCAGAGAGTTGCTAGGATCCGAACAAGTCTGATCCGAAGAACTCAAGGTAATGGCCGGCGTCGAGGTTGGAGGAACCGTCAGCGCTGATCCCCCAGCTATGAGGATCCTTGGATCCATATACCCCGAAACCGCAGGTCAGATCGGGGAAGGAGAGATA
This sequence comes from Protopterus annectens, assembly GCF_019279795.1. Taxonomy (NCBI): domain Eukaryota; kingdom Metazoa; phylum Chordata; order Ceratodontiformes; family Protopteridae; genus Protopterus; species Protopterus annectens. The sequence goes on along the minus strand of NC_056736.1, from coordinate 251,612,482 downwards.
GGATGGAAGAAGGGCATAGAGGTCCCCTCTCCGGCAGGAGATGGGCCTGGCAAGACACCCATTTGTATTTGGGTCCGAATGAACCTCCGCATCATCCTGTCCACGTCAAGCTCCAACAGACTCAGAGTCGACCGCGAGGAGGCGACATACTCAGATCTGGCTCTGTGAGACAACCTCGAAGAAGGCCTCTGGTCCGAAGGCTCCATCGGCTCCGGGGAGAACCTCGGGGAATGGAGCTGAGGGGAAGTTGTCGTAGCAATTTTTGAGGGTGGACTGGGAAAAAGCTCCCGCTCCAGGGATCATTTGCAGTGCCTTTCCTCCCTTTTCTCTTTCTCCCTCCTGTCCTTATCCTTTGTCTTATTCCGAGTCTCAGCAGGCTTAGAGGGAGGTTGAGTCCCAGCCTGGGACAAATCACGGACATTTAACAGGTAACGGGTTTAAATTTCGCTAATCATGCCTACCATAAGGACTTAGCAATACAATGATCGTAACACATGCATAACACTGCCACACTTACTAAAACATGGCAGGCTTGATTAGCGAAATTTAAACCCGTTACCTGTTAAATGTCCGTGATTTGCAGTTTCGATTATTTCTGTGTCGGTGTTTTCGTGTCGGGGAAGTGGCTGTCGATCTTCTTAGTTGTCGATGTAGTAACCTGGATCCATATATATATATAATATATAAAAAATATATAAAAACACATATAACAAACACATATATAAACTGTATAAAATGTGAGACGCATTTCTAACCATCTGGGTACAATATTAAAAGCTATATAAAAGATAGAAATATATATATATAAAAAACAAATACTAGATAAGCTGGAGCATCAGTGCTTCAAGGCCCTGTTTCTGAGAAATGGTTTTAAAGAAACCTTAAAGTTTAGACCAGGTGGTCTGTCTGCTTGGAACTTAATAATCCATTCTTGTTCCAAAGCTTCAGTATTGTTAATAATATTTCCACCTCTTTTATTCTTATGGACAATATGGAGTACCAGGAACTTAAAGGTGCGTGTGTTCTCCTCTTGCATCACATGCATTGCTAATGCATTGCTTTCTTTTTTATTTCTAATATCTCTCATATGTTATAAAATTCTGTCCTTCAATAATAATTTGTTTTACCAATATAATAGGCAGGACATTTTGTGCAGAAACTAAAGTATACTATATATGCAGTGTGACAGTCAGCATAAAAGTGTGTATCAATGGAGAAACATCTGATACAGTGTTTATATTGTCCCCCACCAAAATTTAATGGACACACTGTGCATCTCCTGCAGGCAAACGTGACCATCCTATCAGACTTTACATATTTTGGCTCATCTATTTTCTTGTAGCACAATTGTCTTTTAAGAGACTTATTATTTTTAAAGGAGAAAGATGGTGTCTCTCCTATTATTCCATCAAGTTCTTTCACACTCAATAGGATATCCCAGTTATTTCTAACTACGTCACAAACTATATTAATGTTACTTGCAAATGTCAGTGGTACTCGCAGCATATTATTCACTATATTTCTTGCTGTGCCTGAACGAATCAATTGCACCGCATCAGATCTTTTTTCTTTTCCAAGTCCATGTTTCTTTTTTATATCTTTCAAAAATCTCTGGGTTTTGGTCTTTATATTTTGCACTTCCTCTGTCACTTCTTTTTCCAGGCGGCCCAAAGTTTCTTGCAATGCTTTTTATGGATCTGTTGAGTTAATGAATGCAAATCTGCATTTGAAGCCTTTGACAGTATTTCTTGTGCAAGTATTTTTCTTTCCTCCAATTTCTCTCTTAATCTTTCTGGATATCTTTCATCTAAAAATCATGGGCTTATTGCGTAAAAGTAACAACACATAATTTCCTCCTTATCTTCAACAGTCCATTCTGTCGTTTCTAGAGCTGTTTTTTGAACGAACAGTTTTTCTGCTTTCTACAATATGGGGGTCATCCCTCCTCCTGAACCTCACTTAATACCACTGTAGGAATGTTTCTACTTCATGCGGACGTTATAAGGCCATTTTCCCAGTCCTGGCACCAGTGTGCACACCAAGATTAGGCACATTTTTGTCCTGAGACTTGTACAACCAGCTGTTTTCTTTATTTTATAACCTCTTTCCATGGTATATACTATATAAAAAGAAGTTATGTACTTACCATAACGTTCCATGTGAGTTGTTCATCTCGCCTTCATTCTTACAAATGGGTTTGGAGCCAATCCCTTGGCTCCAAGTCGGCTGCTTTCACAAGCTCGACGTTTTCTAGTGGCTCGAGGCCAAGTCCCTATCCCATGATGCTCTCTGCCTCACCTCAGATCTAGTTTGCTGATCCCAACATAAACAATATAAGAAAAACATGAACATTACTCCAGCGCGGGAGCAAGAAATCCTGCACAAAAACCCACCAGACCGCAAATCTCTTACTCGTTCTTCGAGAAGCCTGGAGGGGGTAGGCCGGAGGGAATGTAAGAATGAAGGCGAGATGAACAACTCACATGGAACGTTATGGTAAGTACATAACTTCTTTATGTGAAGTTGTTCAATCTCGCCGTTCCTTCTTACAAATGGGTAGCGTCCCAAGCACAATTTACCCTGGGTGGCTCACGGGAGTATATTCCTGAGGACACTGGAACCAAAAGAAGCCCTGTCCCTGGAGGCCTTATCTACTTTGTAAAGCATGATGAAGTTATGTGGCTTTGACCAAGTGGCAGCTGCACATATCGTGTCTAACGGCAGTCTAGCCATATAAGCTGAAGAATTAGAAACAGCTCTTGTGGAATGCGCTTCACATTATGTTCTAACGGTTGATTCACGGAAGAATATGTGAATTTTATACAATCAGTCAACCATTTGGAAAGAGTGACTTTTGACACCAGTAGCTCTTTTCTTGGTATCAAAATGAGACAAAAAGTTGTTCTGATTTTTCTAAATTCTTTTGTTCTATCCAAATAAAATCTGAGTTGTCTGTGAACATCAAGTTTATGCAACATATACTCCAACTTGTTGGAATGGTTACTGAAGAAAGTTGGGAGTTCAATAGTTTGATTTAGATTAGCCTCCGAACAGACCTTTGGAAGGAAGGAAGGGTTAGTCCGCAGCGACACTCTGTCAGGGTGAAAAAGCAAATATGGGGGTTTAATAGATAACGCCTGTCGGACACCCTACGTGCTGATGTGATGGCCACCAAGAAAATGGTTCTCCAAGACAGGAATTTTAGTTGGCAGGAAGATGCAGGCTCAAATGGAGGAAGAATAATCCTAGATAGAACAAAATTTAGGTTCCAGGGAGTGAAAGGTTGCCTAACTGGTGGTATGAGATGTATGGTTCCTTTTAAGAAGGCTCTACATAACCTGTATGACATAAGATTAGAACCTTCCAATCCAAGGTGAAAATTTGAAATTGCAGCCAATTGAATACATATGATAGCTGACGCAGCACCTTCATTAAAAAGCTTAGTCAAGAACTCTAACACGCTAGCAACTGGGTGACGTAGGGGTCAATATAATTTAGAGAAGCACAGAAAGCAAACTGCATCCACTTGCTGCCATATAACTTTCTGGTTGAAGCTTTATGTGAGGATACAAGGATATGCTGCACCTCCGAGGAAAGATTGTGGGACCTGGCTATGTTGGAAATCGGAGCAACCAAGATGGTAACTTCCCCAGCACTGAAACTGTGGGCTCCGACCCAGACAAGGAGCAGAGCTCATCCATGCCGAAGCTCCGAGCGGAAGGATCGGAACCAACCTATCGGTTCAACTCTCTCCCCTGGAGCCGACCAGAGAGTGTCAGCTCCCAGACTCCTCGAACAGCATCGAAGTAGTCTTGAGTCGACGGAGCCGATGGCACAGGAACAGACCTCGGCTCCGAGGGTTCCACAATAATCAGTTCTACCTCCTCCAGCTCCAAAGGCCCTGGTTGGCTCGAAGGCGGAGCAGACACAGTAGGTAAGGAAGTCTTTGGCTCCGAGACCAGATGAGCCACAGCCGACAACAATTTGGCTAATGAGGGATTCTGGCGGAACCTCTGCACCACTCGGTCCACATCGGAGAGGCTCCGCGAAGAATGAGTCGAAGGGATAGATGAAGCCACCAACTGTAAAATTTGTGATTTCAAACTTTCGGAGACCAGCTCCAATACCGCGGATGGCTCCAAAAAACAAGCTTGGTTCCGAGGATTGTGGAAACGGCGACCGCACCTTCTCAGCCAATTTCTGAGCAGAAGACTTCAGCTCCGAAGAAGCTTTCAAAGATTTAGATCATTTCGAAGACTTAGAAGTCTGGTCAGCCTTATCAAGTGCATCCTGAACGTTAGGTTTCAACAACCCCCTACCCACTAACTTTCTCCTACGTTCTAACAAGACTCTGCTGCTGAACGAATGACAAATGGAGCAGTCCTCTTGCAGATGGACTGCACCCAGACAATAAACACAGGAAACATGTGAATTAGTAATTGACATTTTTTGTCCACATTTAGGGCATTTCTTAAACCAAGACTTCTATCTCTCTTTTTCCTTATGATCAGCCATAATTCAAATAAATAACTGAATATCTATATATATATAAAACTGCCTAGACAACCGAACACACTGTCTAGACAAATACCAAACCCTAAGGTAAACGGTTAAAGATTGAAAGAGTTAACTGCCTAGACAAACAAGCACCCTGGCTAGGCTAACACCGAACTCTAATATCTACAAAAGAAGATACCAACAGTTATAGATGCTGTAAACGGGATTAGGGACTAACTAAAACGTGGCCATGGAAGGCCTAAGAGCAGCTGCTCTATAAACGAAGATTTACCTCAAAAAGGGATAAAGAAAAGGACTAGTACTACTCTATTGATAACCTGTGACAAAATATACACTTCTAAACAATTACTCTAGAAATATATAAACAAATTCTATTAAAAATGAAAAATACTGGCCCGAGTTCCACTCTTGACTGCCAAGCTGTTGCAGCGGCAAACTAAATTCTGAGGTGAGGCAGAGAGCATCATGGGATATGGACTTAACCTCGCGCTACTAGAAAACCTCAAGCTTATGAAAGCGGCTGACTTGGAGCCGAGGGATCGGCTCCAAACCCATTTGTAAGAATGAAAGGCGAGATTGAACAACTTCACATCATACAGTTTATATACAAGTGTTTATATGGTGAGAGTTTGTGGAAACAGGGTCCAACAAGAGAAGCTACTCACTAACACTTGAGGTTGAATTCAGTTTCAAAAATGCTACTGTCCTTTTCTTGCTGATTTTCTCTCTCCTCTCTGACCCTTTGGCTATATGGGTTGTATCCTGCCCGATATTCACAAAGCTTTAGCTCCCTCCCACAAATTTACTCTGACTGCTGATTAAGCAACTCCTTGGAGGGAAATCAGCAGTCAGAGTGAAGGCAATTTCAAGACTTTCTTTCCCATACAGAGAAGAGAGAGTATTCATCCTGAACTTTTAAAGACATAAACAATAACAAATAACTTTACATCCCAACAACTAACTATATACAGAAAAAGGGGGATGGTGGGTGTGGCTACTACAGTGGTAAGGAATTCAAGCATCTACCATCACAGCAAGAGCAATATACAGTTCTGTACTATGTTTATCATGCTCACTGCTGCAGGTACCCTTTGGCTATACTGGTTGATTACCGTAGCCTATCCAACCTTTGAGAAGGAAAGAAGGATCCAGGAGCTTCTGGAGAATGGCCCTAGCAAAGCCAGTCCTGGACCTAGAAAAGGAATCTAGTCTGTAGTGGTTTCTAAGGCGTGTACGGAGGATGAAGCTACTGCCACAGAATGCTTCTAGAGTCCAACCCTTTCCAATATATCACTGTAGAGGTCAGGGCTCTAGGAGAATGTGCTTTGATACTGCCTGGAACTGATTTACCATGCTAAGGACAACCACTTTGAAACAGTCTTTTTTGACACAGGCTGTCCCTTATTTTTCTCATCATAAGAAATAAACAGCTGATTCACTTTTCTAAAAGACCTACTTCTGTCAATATAGTACTTGAGCTGCCTATGCACATCCAGACTATGCATGATCCTTTCTCCCTGATTCTGAAGATCTGGATAAAACATAGGGAGACTGATGACTTGATTCAAAGTAAACTCGGAAATAACACAGGACATAAATGAAGGATTTGTTCTTATTAAGACCAGATAGGGTTCACCCACCATGAGAGCTTGGAACTCAGATACTCTTCTTGCAGATGTCAGAGTAATAAGTAGTACAGATTTCCATGAGGTGAACCTTAAATTCTCATGATGAGCTGAGGATGTAAACCTCTTCAGAAACAGGTCTGTGAGCAGACATGCTAAAATGGCTGCAAGACATACCTTGACAGATGAATAAGATAGACCATAGTATAGAAAGTAACTTAACACTAATATTTTAGAACCAGTGGCACATAATCCCTGATTGGGACCATGAGCACTGGCTAGCCACCAACCAGAAAATCTTATCCACTTGTCAATATAAGATTTCCTACCAGAAGGTTTTCTTGTCTCATTTAGTACCTGCTGCACTTCAAGAAACAGTTTCCTTAAAGATAACAAAATTGAATCATCCACTTAGCTGAAGTTGTTTCAGACTAGGGTGTAACATACTCCCAGTCTGTGAGGAAGTTTGTGATAGCTGTTGCCCTTGGCCAGTTCCATAAGAACAGAACCAATGCTGCCTTGGCCAAAAGGGAGATACCACAATGACTTTTGAAAAGTCTTTCTGAATCTTCAAAATTGACCTGGGCATCAGTAAAAAAAAAAAAAAAAAAAAAAAAAAAAAAAAAGTGAAAATGCATAAAGGAATATTATTGCCCATGGAAATGAAAATACATCTGTTTTCCAAGACTACCTGCAAACAGCCCTGGCTCAGAATTTGCACAATTGCCTGTTTTGAAAGGAGGCAAACAGATCTATTTGAGGTGCACCCCACAACATGATGAATTCCTGGAAGACCCGCTTCGTTCAATTTCCATTCATGAAGGCTTGTCCTGTTCTTACTCAGCTTGTCTGCCACTATATTTTGCTCTGACAGAATGTAAGATGCTTGAAGGGTTAAGGAATCCTATAGGTATGCCTCCCAAGACATCATTAGGCAGCCTGCACAGAGGGTATGACCTTCTGTCCCTGTTTACTTATGTACTATGCCACTGTGCTGTTGTCTATAATCACCTGAACAGGTACCAGGGACCATAGATGATGACATTTTAAGTCATGGGGGGCACAGTCAACATCTCTTTGACATTTATGTGCTTTTTCTTTTTAAAAAAACACCTTTACTGAATTATCACTTGTGAATGAGGCAAACTTACATTTACATAAAAGTAATCAAACCATATTAACAAATTCACATTTACAAACATTGTACATTAGCTATAATCTTCTGTTTAATATAATCAATTCATCATTACATACATTTCTCAATTCCTGCCTTCTCCTGCCTTCTATTCCTCCTCCAAAACATTTTTCTGCGTATATTGCTTCCACAACTTCAATTTTTCCATGTAATTTACTCCTACTCTTTTTTTTTTAAAGATCCTACTTCCTGTTCTTTTATCTCTGATACAACTTTCACTACTTAATATATGGCTGGTTTAGACTCTGAGTTCCATTTTCTAGCAATTGTTTTTTTTGGCAGCCACCAACATTAAACTTAACAAGGCCTTACTATGTCTCAGCAATTCAGATCCTGCATCCTATTAAAAAAATAAATAATTTCCTTGGTTGCACTCATTTTCTTGCAAAGTACTCCACATAGAATACTCTATAGGAAATTTTTAAAGTCTGCCACCTGATTACAGTCCAAAAACATATGCTCCCAGGTACCTCTTTCTTCCTCATCACACCTCCATTTGCCATCTACATCAGGGGAAAAACTCTTTCAGTCTGCTTGGGGTATAAAAGCACATATGCAAACACTTATAAGCAGAAATCCTAAGTCTTCTAGTCTTTATTCCATATTTGGTAGCCATACATATGTCCTCCCATTGTTGCACTGCAAATTGCTTACCTAATCTCTCGTCACAATATTTTCTGACCTCCTCTCTCTGACTCGTATAGTTATTGTGCAATATTTTATATGCCCTACTAATTATCACTTTTTAACAACAGCTTCTGTTCTAGATTCATAGGTGTGTACTAGGCCCTGAAACCTTTACAAGCCTAGCCCACAGGATTACCCTGGCATCGTGCCATCCAACCTTAGTTCCCAGTGCCTCTGTCGAGCAGAGCCACTGGAGTGATCCCCGGGGTGAATTTTTTATCTCACATCCACTCATCAAGATTTCTCTTGAAGAGGGCCACTGAGGTTCTCTGCTTGACATGTATGGGAAGTCTATTCCATAACATGGGCAGTCTCTGTGTTATGAACCTGTCCCTCCAGCATGTTCTGTTGATTGTGGTAATGAGGATGAGGTCTCTGGAGTGTGTGGTGTGGCGAGATTGGGATTTCTTTAGATGTAGCATTTCTAACAGAGATGGGTTAGACATGGTTTTGTAAGTCAAGTAGAGATCGCCTCTAAGTAGGCGATATGAGACAGAGAATAGTTGGAGTTTTTTGAGTCTGTCCATATAGGACAGGTGTTTATGGCCTAGGATCCTCTTTGTGAGGTACTTTTGCAACTTCTCCACTTGTTGTAGGTGTCTAGCTAGTGAGGTGCATGCCAAATGGGGCACTGTACTCGATGACTGGTCTAATGAGGGAAGAGTAGAGGGAGACAATGACCTATTTCTTCTTGGATGCAAAACCCTTAGTAATGAGATGTGGCACATAGAAGGACTTTTCCATTGTGGCAATGTGGTGGTCAAAAGAGAAGTTGCTGTCAACCTGTGTTCCCAGATCTCTTATACCTCCTTCTGTGTTCGGTGGACTACCATCGATGTGGTAATTCATGGGAACCGAGTTTTTCCCAAAGGGGATGACGACACATTTTTTGGAATTGAGCTTAAGGCCATGGTTTTGACACCAGTTGTTGGTCTCAGTGAGGCCTTTCTATAGAATGTCAACATCATTTGGAGAGTTAATAATAGCTCCCAACTTGCAATCTTCTGCGAATTTTGTCAGCCAGAGACCCTTCGTGTTGGCCTGAGCTTCAGAGAAGTAGATACCAAATAAGAGAGGACCCAGGACTGAACCTTATGGGACTCCACTCGTGACTGGACGGCAGTCTGACTTGTAGTCAGCTACTTTCACACTGTGTTCTATCTGTGAGCCAGTTTGTAACCCACTTAGTGATATAGGGGTTGATGCCTAGCTTAGTGAGTTTTTCTATGACTCCTGAGTGGGGAATGGTAACAAAGGCCTTGGCCAGATCAAGGTAGGCTGTATGCACCACCTTGCATTCATCCACAGCTCTGGTTACTGACTCAGAGAAGTTGAGCAGGCATGATCTACCCTTCACAAAAACAAACTGTGGGGGATCCAGAGTTTGGAGATTCCCAACATCCTTGTTTATTAGGTCCATTATGATGCGTTCCATAGCTTTGCATATCAGACTCGTCAGGCTAATGGGGCGACAGTTCCCAGGGTCTGTAGTCGCTCCTCCTTTGTGGAGAAGGATGTCTGTAGCAGTGCGCCATTCGGTGGGAACAAAGCCTGAGGTGAAGCTGTGATTGAACAGGGCACACAGGTGAGGTGCCAGTTCACTCTGTAGTTCATGTAGAGCACAGCCACGGATACTGTCAGGTCCCACAGAAGCTGTATTCTTGGCCTTGGACGGTGCTGTTTTAACCTGTGCAGCAGTAATACTGGGTGCCTGGCAATCCACTGGTATTGTGATTGGTCCTCTGGGGGGGGGGGGTAAAGTTGGCACTGAATCTGTCGGCCAGTATACTGGCAATATCTGCTGGCTCGGTATAGGAGCTACCATTGTGCAGTAGCTCAGAGCAAATCTGGGTATTGCCATGGAGACTCCTTACATAACTATAGAAGGCCTTGTGGTTGTCTTTACTATCTGCTACAATTCTGTTTTCATAGCTAGCTTTGGAGGATTTGATGAGGGATCTCAACTTTTTGTTGAGGTTGATAAGGGAGTTTTTCCAGTCTTGGGACTTCACCTTATTCTGCATCAGTTTCCTCCTTCTGTTGTAGACTTTGTTTATGGCAGGGGACCACCAGATTGGCTTCCTTTTTTTTGGAGGAGAGGGTCTTGGTTCTATTGGGTATGGCGAGATCCATGCATTTGTGTATGTGTTTGTACAGTGCACTGGTGTATGATTTGGCGGTCATGCAACTATTCTCCATTTGCATGGGTGCCATGAAGTTAGCCACCTCTGTTTTTAGGAGGCCAAAGTTAGCTTTGGAGAAGTTTTTCATGGTGGTTTCCTTTGCAGGGGGGTGGGAGGGATGTGTATATCCAAGGTGATTAGTTTGTGGTTGGATCTAACCAAGGAGGAGTTGACTATTGGTGTAGAGCAGCGGTCGCCCATGTTGGTAATGACCAGGTCAAGGATATTGCTACCTCTAGTGGGGGTAAGAATGAGCTGGTCCAGGGAACTGGAATTAATGCATTCCAGGAAACGTTGGGCAAGTGTATTGGTACATGAGTAGCTTTCCCAGTTAATGGAGGGGTAGTTGAAGTTGCCCAGTATGAGGGTGTTCAACTGAAAACTCATTCAGTGCATGTTCTTCACTTAGGAGTCCCCTATCCCCTTCTCTTTGTCTGTACTCTAATATCAGTCCTGACAGGGAAGGCAATCTCTAGTCTGTAGTCCAAATGTGTTCTTGGCTTCTCCCCATTCTATTACCTTTCCATCTCTAATTATTTGTTCTTAATACATTGGCTCCTTTGCCAGCTTCTTCTAGTAAATTCCAGTCCCCTCATGCCTATTTTCTGCACCCTTAATTGCAGTCATCCCTACTGGCAGAATCTCCTTTCTTCATTCCTTTGCTGACTTAGTTCTCAGTATACTTTCATCTAATTTAAGTATATAATATTCTGTATGACTGCTGTTATTCTCTTTAAGGATCTGCATCCAAAATACTACTCTTTCCTTATTTCTTGAATTTTCTCCTTGCTTCATCATCATCCTTTTCCACTTTGAATCATAGATTTCTGCTTGTGTTATATACAAGAGCCTTATCTGCATGGTTCTAAAATATCCCTTCAAATCAGGTAATCCTAAATCATCTTGTTCTACTGGAAAGATCAACTTATGCCACTTGACTCTTGCCTTCTTCCCTTCCCAGAAACAATGCTTCAGCTCTTTATTAATTACTATCCTCCACATCTCCTCTGGATGATAAAAATATGCCTGACTTGTGTATAAAACTAAAGAGACTAAAAACATTTTAACTGCTTTTATCTTGCTATCCAAATCCATAGGCAAGAGCTTCCAATTTCATAGTTTTTTTGTATTATCTTTTGTTTAGTCTCTTCCACATAGCCTTTTTAACCCATACTTTCATTTTATCATGTCCCCATAAATATGGGTACTGCTGAACTAATCCATGTGTGGTTGCACAGTTTACAGCTATAGCCTTTGTTTTTCATTAATTTTACATCCTGAAAAAAACTTGAACTGTCTCAGAATGTTCCACAACACTGAGATGTTCTTTTCTGGCTCTGCCAGGTACAAAATATAATTATCTGCAAATAAAGTCAACTTTTCCTGAATTTCTGAGTCCCTTGTTTTCTTTGCAATGGTTCTAAATATAACACAAATAACAAAAAGAGGACATCTCTGCCTGGTTCTTCTGTTTGGACACAACTTATCAGAGAAGAAACCTCTCACTTTGATTTTTGCCTCATATATCCCTCTAATTTACTACTGTATCAAAAATGCAAATGCTTCCATTTCCCTACTCATGAAATCCAAGTTTATTCTGTCGAATGATTTCTGTGCATCAACAGCCACCAAAACCCTAGCATTTTCTTATGTTATGCTTCCCTATGGATCATCATTGCTCTATTAATGTTGTCAAATGCTGACATCCCCCATCAAAACCATACGGATCCACATCTATCAATTTTGGCAACACCCTTGCCATTATTTTAGCCATTAAAGAGGTAACATTTTATTTACATAATCTTGGTTTAAAATTGAAACAGATCTATATAAAGCTGAATCTGATGGGGCTTTACTTTACTGTCTTTAGAGATTACAGGCAGCACAACTTTTTCCAGGATGTTGGTGCTTTGGCATTTAAGTGCTTTGATCTGTCTGAAGGGTTCCACAGGCCTTGCACCTTTACCCCATCAAAACTGCATTACAAATAAAATCTGAGATGTCTGTAATTACAGACTGAATTGGGCCCTAAGGAAGAAAGGGAAGAACTGGATTTATAGCCACTTGCTGTCTCAAGCAGAGCACCTGAGGAAAAAACTATTTGGTTCAGATGATGGGGGGGAGTTCCTCTGAAAAAAAGTATTTGTCTCCACTACCAGCTGTAACCTTTCTAAACCATTTTTAGCAACCAAGAGTTTGAACATTTTGCTGCCAAAGGGGAATCAAAACAGCCAGTTTCTCAAACAGATTTTGAGAGATAGGGGTAGGAGGGAAGGGAATGGGGATAGAATGCTGGCATAGGCATTCTGATGCATTAGATTGTCCCTTTCTTGGAAAAGATCCTTGTTTCTTTTTGTTCCCCTCCTCTCTGTTTTTGCTGTTTGCACTGAGTTGGCAAGGATAGTTTGATTTGCTTTTTAAAAGGAAAACAGCATTTGGGAAATTTGTAAAGGGGGGGCATAAAAAAGACACACACTGAATTAACTTGCCATTTTTCTTAAACTATTTGAGGACCCCAGCAGCAGAACGGTCAAACAAAACCTCCTTATCTATTTCATTAACAAATGTTTGGTAAAGTACGCACGCATATCTCCTCAAAATTATAGCAGTAGCAGTGCCCTAAACGCAGTATCTGCACAATCATACACACTCTAAAAAAGCATGTTTAGATACCTGGGAAATGTTAGAAACAATAGGATTCAAAAAGGAACTATTCACTGAAGGAAATGAGGCAGAGTATTCCCTCAAACTGTCTGCACAAAACAATAAACTTCCACATATGTGCTTGGTAGTTAAGAATTCTATAAGCTAAAATGGAAGAAGAGAAAATTCTCCTAGCAAATCTGTTTGATACCTTGCCTTCTTTGTCCACAGAGGATGGGTTAGTACTGACTAACATGTTTCCAGCTGACAAAAAATTAGATATAACAGCTGGATCTTATCCAAGATTTAAAAAAAAAAAATGTCGTTTGAGGTAGTTTATAAAAAGGCCATCTGCCTTTTTGGGGACTGAAGGCTGAAAATCAGAATGATTACAGTCAGTATTAAACACATCCGCCAAGGCTGGCAAATGGGAAAGATGGGTGTAGAATTAGGTATATCCACATGCAACATGTTACAATAACTCCTCAGTTCAGTTGGAACTTCCACCTATTCCCATAAGAACACCTCACTCATTCTGGAAATACTCTAAGAGAAATAGAATTCCTCCAAAGGATGTGGAAAGGAGCAGGTTTCCTCAGAATCAGCGTTATGGGCTTGTAAATCACCAGGAGAAAAAGCCCGGTCTTTGTCCATGTCAGAATCTTCTGACAAATGTTACTGACTGGTAAGGATTTCTGAGTACCAGGATTAACTGCCTGTGATAACTTCTTAGCTAAGGTAAGAAAATCATCTTTATTAATATACACAATGCCTTCAGATGAACAATGTCTAACCTTTTGTTTTTTTTTCTTTGCAGGTAACACACTGGAAGAAGACCAATTATGAGATGGCATGTGAACTCTTTCAACAGGTCTCTTTCCCTGGTTACCTTGATAAAACATCTCCCCGAGTGTCTCCCAGACTTAAAGACAATGTTTCTCCCCTGCCTGTATTGAACAGTGGAACAGCCATACAAGATGTGACTGACCCCAGGTCCACTGGGGCTGAAAGGAATACACCAGAGGAACCCAAAGAAGCAAGTAAGTGGTCTGAGGAACAACTGTTGGCCATTGCAGGTTCACCATTATCTGGTGCACTGTCAGAGCCTGTGGTGCTGACAAGAGCTGTTTATTGTGCTGTTTCTTTCTTTTAGATACAGCAGGAGAACAGCAAGCAGGACCAGGGTAATTATCTATGCTGCAGTGAAGGAAGAGGTCTGAATGCTGATTAGTAGTGCTGGAACAAGTTGGTCAGAATGCAAGTTGTCGAACAGGTGTTCACAAGCAGCACACACACACAGTTACACTTCCCTACACAGTCCTTTTTAGTAAAAGTGTAAGAATAATACAAACATTTCTGTCAGAAATAAAGCACCAGTACTTAACTTGCCCTGACATAAGAAACAACAGATAAGGTGTCATGAAGTGTACACAAGCACTACAAACATTAAACACTTTTTCTGCCCATCTAAAACAATTCCTGATCCTTAAATTCATAAATATCCATAAGCACTTTTTAACACTAAAATATTCCTCAAATCAAGAAATAAGTCCTTAACTAAAAATACCTTCACCTGGGTCAAGGCATTTGACACAATAACTCATTGGATTATTGTTGACAAAATCAAGAGGCTAGGTATAAACCCTTATGTCACACAGTAGTTAGCCAGCTGGCTCATAGACAAGACCCAGGAAGTTAGAATTGGAGAGTCCACCTCTACAAAGAGGCCAGTCACAAGCATAGTCCCTCAGGGATCAGTCCTTGAACCGCTCCTTTTTGGCATTTACTTCTCTGAAATCAAGGTCAATGTCAATGGCCTCTGACTGACTAAATTTGCAGAGGATTGTACATTAGGAGCAGTCATACAATCCTCCACTGACACAAATGTTCTCCAGGAAGGGCTGACACAAACAAATAACTGGTGTTGGCCATGGACTAAAACTAAATGCCAAGAACTGCAAAATACCATCCTCCGGGAAGTCATCCACCCCTGGTAGCTATCATAATGGCAACACAGCCCTAAGAGCAGACCAGTATTCAGGGACTTGGGGACACACACAGACAGTGATCTACCTTTGACCAACACGTGTCTACAGTAGTGAGAAAATCATTCTATGTTGTCCAACTTAAAACAAAGGTATGGCATCTAGTTTCAAGGAAGTCAATGCACCACTGTATTCGGCATTCATCAGACCTATTACTGAGTAAAGTGTTGGTATGTACTTAACCAAGAATATTCAGCAATCGGAAAGTCCACAGAGGACCTTTACTAAAGAAAATACAGGGTGTAAGTAACATGTCCTATCTAGACCACCTCAAGGCCATATCTCTGTATTCTGTCTCCTATAGGCTGTTGACAGGAGATCTATGGCTGGCATACAGGTCATTGTCAGACCCCACTTCGATGGACCCCCTGCATATCCACAAAACAAACAGCACTAGAATTACCAGTTCTAAATACTTAAACCTTGCCTGTGATATAAACAGGGCCTGCTGGAGACAGATTTGTATCTCAGAGACTAGCCCTGCTCTGGAACAGGTTCCCCATTCATGTGAAGCAGAGTTCCTTCCTAACCCAAGTGTAACTTGGACAACTGGATGGGAAACACAAAATTCATCCCTGGTTAGGCAACTATGTCTCTAATGGACATAGGGGGCCTGTAAATGGTTCCTCTCCCACATCACTGATTGTAAATGTTTCATCTCCCAAGCCCCTACTTACACTTATAAAGGGTTCAAGAACTTGTCAGAGATTTGGGATGCAAAATAATAACCTTACAGTTACTAGCCTAGTAAGCACACATGAATAGAGGTTTCTAACAGAAAACTAATAATATTGTGAAAAAATACCAGGTTTCTTAAAAGGGAAATACAGCTTTTATTCACTAAATAAAAAAAATAACATCTTTTTCCTTAAAAGGACAAAAAATTATGTGCAGAAGGGTTCCCCTGTGGGGACCTATCTGCAAGAAATGAAATTTGAAGACTCTCTGCTGCTCCTATGATGCCTCAGAGCTGCTTTCTCTCTAGGTGGCAGGAATGTACTGAAGATTTCTTCACTCTTGACTGATGGTTTCCCTCCAACAGGCTGGCTAATCAGCAGTCAGTGTGAAGATATGGGAGGGAGCCAGACTCTTGTGAAGCTCTCTGGTTGTATCCTAGGCAAGCTACAACCCATACAGCCAAAAGGCTTCTGCCAAACTGAGAATGATGAACATAACAATATGATTCATAGCCACTTCTAATAGTGTTTCACATAACAGATTGCCACTGCTGACTGCTGTTTTATTTAATGCAGACACATATCTAAATTATACATACTAATAGAATTGTGTTTTTGGTATACATGACACCATGCTTTACTTGTATAAAGGAGGAGTAGTGTAAATATGTTTTTTTGCATGTTTATAGGCAAGCACTAGGCAAACAGTCTGTCAACCTGTACAAGCCTATCTGATTGCCCATATTCAAAATTTCCATCCAGCCTCAACGAGGGCAAATAAGATAGACCGGAGAAGAGTTTGAAGGTGCATGTCCAATTATCTAGGTAAGACATGAAGATGGAAAAGGTGCTACTCTGACTGACATGTTGGGGACATTTGTTCCACAGGTGGTGGATACACTGGGATATTAACCTATCATGCCAACACTGTACTGAGATTTATGAATTCAGCTGCTAAAATTTCAATAAAATGCAATACATATATACTTCTTAAGACACAATGTAATTTACCCTATGAACCCTATACACAACCAATCTAACCATAACCATCTAAAAACACTAAAGTAGACACCTTAATGAACAAGTTAACCCTGATACACTCATTCCACAGTACCTAAATTGATATACTTACCCTGTAGTGTCTGCAAACACTGTCCTGTTTTGATGTCCCAGATTTTTACAGTTGAATCTGCATTTCCTGAAACAAGGATGTTGTCTTTCAATTCCATTCCACTTGTAAGGGATTGGTGACCCATAAGTGTATGTAGGCAGTTGCCACTTTCTACATCCCAAACTCGAATAGAGGTATCCAAGGAGCCACTGACTATGTGAATGCCATCAAACTGAGGAAACAAGAATAAAAGACTACTGAATTAGAATTCTGAAAAAGGAACAATGCCTTAGGATGCAGCAAGAACTATGAATCTGCATACCAATATGAATTATCTTGCATTAATTTTTTAACCCCCCGACTTCAGACATGGCAAAAATATACATTCTTTTCATATTATTATTTTATTGGTTAAGCATGCTTCAAATCAAAGAGAGATATTCCAAAATGCATTTCAGCAGTACCATAACTGATACCTGTATGACAAAGATACAATTCAGCTATTACAACTAGTGTAAATAATTATAATTTTTACTGGAGTGCAACTGATCTGCAACATTGTAACTCAGAATTCTAAAATCTTTACTAGTAACTATGTTGGGACTCTCTAATCACACATGAGAATTTGTTTTGTTTTCTTATCACGCTGAACATTCTAATCCAATCAAGATTCATTTTTTAATGAAGTATATGGATAGTAAACAGCTATAGCAGAAAAAAAGATAATCTTAAATATCAAAAAAAAAAAAAAAATGAATAATGCTGCAACAATCATGGCATGCAACACAATATATATATATATATATATATATATATATATATATATATATATATATATATATATATATATATATATATATATATATAAATGGCATTCCATTCATACACAGATATTTATTTTACATTTGTTTACCGGGTAGTATCAGACTGGGCTGGTAGCCCATTTTCAGCAGAGAACCGGGAAGAAAAGCTCCACATGAAACAAGACAGATTACAATACAAAAATTACATCAGAAAGACATAATACAATACACATTATATGCAATACAGAAAAGACTGGTAAAATTACTGCATTATATCTACAAAATTATAAATGTAAATCACAGGGATCTAGATTACTAAGTAAACAAAAGAAGACCGAAACAGGCAAATTAGCAGACTTAACTGATAAAGCGTGTGTATACAGTGATTTACAATGTTAATACACTGAAATTTTGGCATCTGAAGCTGAATATATTTTATCTGTTTGTAAACTGGTAAAATAAAGCTAAAAAAAGCCATTCCACTTTATTCATACATAAATTTTGTTTGTTCATAAACTGGCAAAGATAAGCCTAAAAAGTAATTTTTAACAAATGGAAACAGAAGAAAATAGGGTAATATGAAAGGAAAAGTGGATCATACTTTGAAAGGAATTCTTATAAGCATTTTTTCAAAACACATATATGCATTCTTACAATGTTCATACTGATCGCTGCTGTAGTAGCCTTAGCTGTATGGGTTACATGTTGCCAAGGATGTAAGCCAGCCAGCTTCCAAAGCTTCAAGGCACTTTCCATTTATCCAAACTGCCAGGCAGCTCAAGCTGAGCTGACTAAAAGACAAATCTGTGCACTATGTCCTTTAGAGCTTCACTGCTGCTAAACAGTACACTCCCCTGAGGCTTTCAAGCACTGACATTCATTTTGTGTTGTTCCTTTGCTGGGCAGATAAGTTCCTTTTGGGAAACAAACTTCCACTTTCTTTTTTGTGTTGCTGTTTTATCACTTTCATCTTAGGAAAGTTATTTTTAAGCTAGCAGTGTTGTATTTTAATGGAATGTCACAAGACTGTAGCATACTAATAAATGGAGCACTCGTTTCTCCTGTCAGTTTAAAAGTGGTGTAGAGTAACAGAAAATATATTTTTTTCTGTGGAGAAAGAGTGTTTAATTTAAGTCTGTGGGGCTGGCATGATGTTTTAAAATGCTATGTTTTTCTATGAAAATTTTAACTTTTGAAGACTGGTAGTGTTTTCTGACTTTTGCTGCTTGTATTTCCTTGGGAAAGAGGCACCATTTTTGGACAGACCATGGAAGAGACTGCTGGTCCTACAGTCAACCTCTCTTCCAACCACAAACAAGAAAACATTTAGGCAAACAGCCTTTGCAATCACAGCAGGCTAGCAATTTGCCTCGGCCTCAGGTGGGTGACTCCGCCATGGCTATTTGTTGTACCTCAAACCACTCATCTTTTAACTGAGATTCCTCTGGTGTAGCAGCTACAGCCACTATGGACCAGGGGTAGCCATATCCTATGGGGCTGTTAGGGTCCCCTCAGTGGGCAAGGGACAGCTATTCTTGTCATCCCTGGGAGAGGGAATTGGAAAAGTTTCCCTGTTGTGTCAGAATGCTCTACCCATCCCTGGGGGAGCTGTTGCTAGCATTAGACACGTGGTTGGCCCCATTTTTCTTGTCAAAAAGAAATAGAAAACCAAGCAGATATCTATTCCTCCTCAAATTTCATTGGATAGGAGCAATTTACTGGGTCTGGCTAAGGGTTTAATTCAGGCTATGCTATTGATGACTCCTGTGTAGCAGTTTCTGGAAAAATAAAGAGGGATACCTCTTTTCCTGAGGAGATTAAAGACTTTGAAACTGAACAGGAAGATGCAGGGATGGATACAGTTTTGTTTCCCCTTGGATTTCTGACTCAACACCAGAGGAAAACTCTTTTTCTGATTCTCCCTGTAGGTGTTTCTCTTTCTCTGAGACTATTGCTAGAATGTGCCAGTGTTGTCAGTGGAAGAACAGTGAGGTTTCTCAGTCCCTCAGAAAATACTATGAACTGTTACAGAAGGATTTTCCCAGCTCCTACACCAATTCCTCCTGTTCTGTCTGCTTTAGAGAATGTGCATATTACTGCCTACAATCTTTCTGACAGTCAGCCAACTGTCCCTGAAAAGGCAGATAGAATGCATGAAGTTCCTCAGTCTTTTACACTTGTAGACACTATTCCCAAACTTGATCCAACAGCTACAGATCTAGTTGATCTCACTGCTGCCTAACACTTAGTTAATTCCAATCTTACTCTTTCTGATAAGGATAGGAAAATTATCAATAGTTATGGTGAAAATGTATATTTCTGCAACTCCGATCTTCAGAATTTTGACTTGTCAGGCTTATCTGTTAAAGTCTATTTTGACTATTTGTGAAAGTATGAGGAATGTATTACTTCCGATTAATTTCTTCTTGTGAGGAAAAATCTGCTTTAAGTAGCTTAGTTTCCTCTACTGCACAGGTCACTACTCATTGTTTACAATGTCTTTATGACTCTGTTGATACTTCTTCCGGGGCTATGATCACGGTACTGTTTTGAGTAGGTTGGCATGGCTGCATCCTCAGAACCTCCCAGACGATGTTAAAATGACATTTTATATTCACCCTTGCACACGGATTTAGCGTTTGGCCCCTCTGCTGGAAAAGTGATCAAAAATGTGATGAAAGGGGCTTTCAGTCCTCCTCTTCCAAAACTTCTAAGGATTTTCTATCTTCTCATCCAATTTTGGCAAAAAAAAAAAAAAAAAAAACCAATAAATAGTCTCAATAAAATACAGAGGAAAATTAAGAAGAAATGGCAAGGGGGTTCCAAAATGAAGTCTCGAAACTTCCAAAACCAAAGAAAGTCCAACAAGTCTGAATGACTATTAAGAGACCTTGTGAAACTCTCCTACCCCAGCCACATTTTTTTCCAGAAAGTCTGAATCTGCAATTTCTCTATGGCAACAGATATTTTCAGACAAACAGGTTCTGAAAATCATTAATCAAGGTTACAGATGGCATAGAGAAAAAAATTCCTCCTTTCCAGGAAGTCATTCGTCATCCTCCAGATCAGACTCTCTTGTTTCCACCAGTTCTTCATAACACGCTGTCCTTTCCATGTGAGAAGGGTTTTTTTCTCAAGGATGTTCCTAGTGCCAAAAAACAGAAAATGCTTGAAGACCACAGCTCTTGATTTTTTTTTCCCCTAAACCTGTTTATCGTACTGCCCAAATTCAAAAAGAAGTCACTTCACAACCTGTTACCTCTTCTCCCTCTTTTGAATTCCCTATTAACATTAGACTTAAAAAAAGATTCATCCAGACTTCAGATGTTTCATAAGGTTTTGTGTGCCCAGATCACATTATCAGTACTCTGGTCTTACCCTTTCGACTATGCACTACACTGAGTGTCTTCACAAAGTGTCTAGCTCCAGTTACAGCTCATTGCATGCTATACGGTATCCACAATTTTCCATATTTAGATTACTTGCTTATCTTTGCAGAGTCTTGCAGAGTCTTTTTCAAAGTGTCAGTAATCTTTCTGTTGGGTGAGAGATCTCTTACACAAAATGGGATTCTACAAGAACATTCAAAAGTCTTTCTTGACCCCATCACACAGGATTGTGTTCATGGGATGTCAACTAGACAACTCAGTTCAAACAGCTTTTCTTCCAAAAGCAAAAACAGCTATATCTAAATCTATTTTCATTTTTTTAAACAAGAAACATCTTTATTGGTTTATCACTTATGACATAGGCAATCATACATTTATATAAATGAAAACAAACCATATGGGCATATTTCCAGTTGCAAAGATCTTCTACAAAGTCACTGTCAATCAAACATTACATAGTAAATTCAATTTCTGCCTTCACTTAAAATGCATTCTTCTTCCAGAACATTATTCTGTATTGTTCCCACAGTTCATTTTTTCTATGTAATTTGCTCCTACTCTTTTCTAAAGACCAGACTTTTTTATTTACTTATCTATGTTGCTATATCCACTTCTTCTAGTACAATTTGTTTAGATTTTGATTTCCATTTTCTAGTAATTACTTTTGTGGCCGCCACCAGAAATAAATTCAGAAGGGCTTACTATGACTAAGCAATTCTGATTCTGTATCACAGTTCAAAAATTATTTCCTTATTTACACCAATTTGCTCAGCCATTATTTCTAGCAGGGTAGTCTGTAGGGAATTTTTAAAGTTGGCCAACTCATTACACTCAAAAATATGTTTCCAATTACCTCTTTCTTCCCAACACACTACCAACATTTGCAGTCTACCCGAAGAAAACATCTTTGGAGTCTGCTTGGGGTACAAAATATCTATGCAAACATTTCCAAGCAAAGATTCAAATCTTCTAGACTTTGTTGCATACTTGGGAGCCATACATACATCCTCCCATTGATTGTTTGTGAATTGCTTCTCCAATATCTCGTCTCAATCCTTTCTAAGCTCCTCTGACTGACTCCAATAGTTATCATACAATATTTATATGCCCTACTAAGTATCCCTTTTTAACAGCAGATTCTGTTATAGATTCTACTAGAAACTCTACCAGTGCTAGCCTTTTGCTTAGTTTCCCCTGTTCCTTTCTCTTTGATTACACTCCGATATCAATCCTTGATACGGAAGGCAATCTCTAGCCTGCAGTCCAAATGTCTTCTTGGCCTCTTCCATTCTATTATCTTTCCCTCTCTAATTATCTGCTTCCAATACCTTGTTTCCTCTGATAGTTTTCACAAGGAAATTCCAGCCCCCTCTTGCCTGTTGTCTTTATCCCTAATTGCAGTCACCCCTATTGCCAGAATCTCCTTTCTCCATTCCCATGTTGGCTTAGTTCGTATAATACTTTCTGCTAGTTTATGAATATAATAGTCTACAAAGTTATTATTATTCTCCTTAAGGATCTGCATCCAAAATCCCAGTCTCTCCTTATTGGTTGAGCACACCCCCCATTTCATTATTATCCATATTTACATTGACTTATACATTTCTGTGTGTGTTATATATAGGAGTCTTAACTGTGTAGCTCTTAAATACCTCTTCAAATTAGATAATCCCAAACCACCTTGCTCTGTTGGAGGGATCAACTTGTCCCACACGAATCTTGCCCTTTTCTCCTCCAAATTAAATCCTTCAATACTTTACTAATTACTATCCACAACCTCTCCTATGGGTGATAAAAATATGCCTGACCAGTGTATAAAACTAAAGGGACTAAAAGCATTTTAATTGCTTGTATCATGCTATCCAGATCCATAAAACGGAACTTTCAGTTTCAGTATTATATTTTTAGTGTCTTCCCACATATTGTTAGCTGCCAAAACAGTGTCTTTTTAACCCATACTCCTAAGTACTTTGTGTTATCATGTCCCCATAAATATGGTTATTGCTGAGCCAACTTGTGTGTGGGTACACAGTTTACAGCTATTACCACTGTTTTACCCTCACTAATTTTTGTATGCTGGAAAGACTTGAAAATGTCTCAGAATGGTCCACAACACTGAAATGTCTTTTTCTGGTTTTATTAGGTACAAAATAATAACATTACTGTCCTTTTCTAGTTTTATTAGGTAAAAAATAAAATCACCTGCAAATAAAGATGACTTTTATGATTACTATACCAATTATATTCTTGAATATCTGAGTCTGTTATTTTCTTTGCCAATGATTCTAAACATAATGCAAATACCAAAAGGGAAACAGGACACCCCTGCCTGGCTCCTCTGTTCAAACGGAACTTATTAGAGAGGAACCCCACACACTTTAATTTTTGCCTCCGATCCCTAAAATATCCTCCTAAATAAAAGTATTGTTGTGTCAAAGAATACAAATACTTCCATTGATCCACTCATAAGATCCCAGCTTACTCTGCTGAATGCTTTCTCTGCATCAACACTCACCAATAAGTATTTTCTTATATTCTGCTTCCCTCTGGATCATAATTTTCTATTAATGTTGCCAAATGTTTGTCTCTCCTCCACAAAGCCACACTGATTCATACCCATCAATTTAAATATTCCCTTCTGAAAGCTGATTATTTCTCTCACAATGTTATAAAGCTCCACTGCAGCAGTTTTAGGTGGAATATAAATACATGCCAGAGTAATCCTCCTCCCTTGCCAGTAGCCTCTTACAACTACAAATCTACCATTATTACCTTTTTTCCCTCTTCTATCACTACTGGAGCTCCTCTAATAATTAATGTAAGTACTCCACGTTTCCCGCGGTGGTGGTGCTGCGGTAGCATTGTCACCTCACAGTAAGACGCTGTCTGGTTCGACTCTCAGCTAGAGCTTCTTCTGCGCGGATACATGCGTGAATGGGCGTACCTTCGTTGAAGGTTGTGCATCAGGGCTGGCAACTCGGCATGTAAAATTCAACTGCCAATCATTAGCGGACCGGAGTTCCGCTGTGGCGGCCCCTAACTGGGAAAAGCTGAAGGACACAACAACTCCACGTTTCCTCTGTCACAGCTATTCCGCTGAATAACCATCCTGAAATCCTTCCTTTGTCAAATTCACATGCTCAGTTCTTTCCAAATGTATCTCCTGTAACATAGCTATTTGCACTCTGTATGTATTAATATAGTTCACTAATCTTTCTTTTTCTAATTATACCTGTGAGAACATTCACATTCAAAGGCAATATGAAAAGTGTTGCCATTATAAGTCATTACTCCCACCTGTTATGTACATCAGCTCTTTTCAAATGTCAAGTTTTAGCTTTTGTGTTATGTGCATACACTAACGTTTGGCAGGGTGATCTTTTACATAGCTGTTTCTTGTCATACCCATTTGAACCTATGTCACATCTTGCGAGACTTTTTGTTTTAACGAAAACCCTCACACAAAAAAAAAACAAAAAACAAACACACTCCCAGAATATCCCCATAACATATTACCTTTATACAAAAACACAAAACTGTGTACATCTTCAAATAATGAAGTTTAACTCTCCTAATACGAATGACTGTCACAGACTGACAGCTACCCCAACAGGCTTTAACTTACCTATAATGAAGGTTATCCATGCTAAGAAGCATGGTACAGCCTGTGCTTCTAATTACACTAAGTGCTGTTTGTTTTTGTCTTAACTTTATTCCTCTTTCAGATGTAAAAAATAATTTGAATGCTTTCAGAAAACTTTATCTCTTAGCTATTAAAAGGAAGAAGTATTCTGTTTTTATTGCCCTTATCATCTTATTTTCACAGAAACCTAAGAGCCAGATACACAGTTGCCTACAGCTACAAACTTTTCATGTTGCACTGTGAACATCTACTTGCTAAAGGAAACTTTTCATTACATTTAGTGTTCTTTTATTTACTTGCTTCCACTTAAAACTTATTGTTAAATCACGCCAATGGCTTTAATCCAGTCATTCCCCTATACAAAAGTACGAAAAACATATCAGTTTTACGTATATCATGTTCTTTGGTCCAGGCTTTCTTCTCTTTTTACAATGCAGTGCCTACATTTCTTAAAACATTACCTCTTTTCTCTTCCACTCTCCTTAATGTTCTTCCAAACATTAATGACAAGATGTAGGGCATATGCTTTGGAGTCCTCTACAAGAGTAACAAAGTCACAGATGTCCAATATTTCAAGGTTTTCGTGTTCTGCACACTTCACAAATGTGATTGATGCTTTGTAGTCCCACATAATTCTACCAGCTTGGTAAATATGGGCATCCTGAGAGAATGCAGGAATTGTTCCATGTTCATTAACAACCAACTAATCATTAGAGAAATGAATACAGTATGTGAGAAATGTAATTACACAATGTCACTGCAGACAATACTTGCACACAAAAGCACTCAAAATAACAATTAGCTTTGTCAGTAATGTAAGCATTATACCCATCATACAGTATTGATGCAACATATACATCTCTGAGTTGCTGTTTTTTTTCCCTGTTCATTTCCATTTCCCAGCTCCAGGTTCTGGTTCATTTCCATCATACTCCTGTTTTTTCTAGTCAACTCCTGTGTTTTTTCTCTCTCTCAAGCATTTTCCTTTGGAACACTGGAAAAGGTTTCACTAGCATAGTCTCTCTCTGAGCTTTATTATCAAAAAAAAAATAAGAAACAGAATCCCCTTCTGTTTGATGACAAGTTTTTGTATTTCTTCCTTAGCATCGTCTGCATCAAAAATGATTCTGACACTCCAGGAAAAATATTCTGACGACACCTGGATACAGAAGCTTGAATCTCACACCTGCTTCTTGACATTCCCTAACTGTTGGTTACTCTTCTTCTGCCTAGTGTACAGTGAATAATCATTTTCCACAAACAAACTAATGTCACCAACTTTTAGTACTTTGTCTCTCCTGCCACAGTTTTGTCAGAATTAATCCTTTCTGCTGGCAGGATTGCATCTTTACTATTACAGAGCTTGGCTGCCTTTTCATGGCCAGGTTTGGAGTATACACATGATGTGCTCTTTCAATTGACAAATCCTGCTGTGGAATTTCAGTCCAGTTGCTTGCATGTGCTTCCATCCAGTTTCTCTGGTACAGCAGAAAATCCTCAGTTTTCCCCTACATGCTCTGTCCTTGAATTCTACCATTTTTGATGCATCTCTTCTTGAACAGTCTCTTAGCCAGCCTTTTCTTCGTTTCAACCTCTGATATTTGCAGTTTTATCAGCTCAACTGAATATCTTTTCAAACATTCTTCCATTTTTTTCCAGCCTTTTGTTATTTGAGGTGCTATACTCCTTCAGCATTTTGTTTATCTTAACCAGCTCTGACCATATTTAACTTATTTTTACTCTAGATTACTTGAAGTCATGTCTTGCACAAAAGCTGGAGCCTGAACTGCTTTTTGCTGAACATCTGCATGACTCTTCCCAGACAGTGTTTTCTCCCCACCTTTAGTGATTGATTTTCTTTCAGGTTCTCTAAATTTTCTTTGCTGGTATCCAGGCAGTGTACTTACTAGCCAGTAACTGAAATTTACCCAAAAACACAAATTCACTGTCTCTCTTGTCAGAGTTTCTGTTTTCATACTGGAAGAGCTGAAATTAAGTTGTTCCTCAGTGTGCAGCCACTTTGGAAGTCCCTATCTAGATATATTTAAAGGTTTTCCACTCAGTGTGAGGGAATATCTCAGGTTTCTGGGTCTCATGGTGTCTTTAATTCTAATGATACCCCTGGCAAGACTGCACATGAGAAAGTACACTGGTATCTAACATTTTTTTAGTCCCAGCACCAAAATACTTTATCTTTTCAAATCCCACTGCTTGAGTTTGTTAAAACAGAAACCAGTTGGTGGAGACAACAGATATCCTTAAATCCATGACTCCCCTTCTCCCTACGTCTCCAAATCAGTCACAGTCACTACACGTCTCGGAGTTTGCTTGGAGGGGGGGCAGTTTCAGGTGGGATAAAAGTGCTCTACAGCATAATCTCACTCTACAGGTAACCTAGCAGAGCAAACTGTGTGGCAGATGAGCTAAGCAGGACCACAGCAGATCCTCTTGAATAGAAACTAGATCTGAGAGTCTTCCCAGATTTGATCCACCTGCAGGGAATTCCCTAAAGCATTTTCATCTAAACAATCAACTGACAAGATTCTGTTCTAGGACTCCATGCAAGAAGGCCTGGAAGACAGATACCTTTTTCCTTGGATATGAATGTTCAAATTACATAATCTGAATTGCCTAAACATAGTAAGGACTTAGTGAGTCTAATTAAGGTGTCTGCCAGGAAAATGGAAATCAAAGTATAAACCAACTGTACTAAAAGTAATGAATATAGTAACAAAGATAAAACAAGTGGAAATGGGATCTTTAGAAAATGGTAGGAGCAAATTACATAGAAATTGTGGGAACAACACATACAGAACAACGCTTTGGTGGGGGAATGAGGTATAAAAGAAGGCAGGATTTGAATGAGCTATGTAATGTTTGACTGACAATGACTTGGTAGATTATACGTGATGTATAATGTTTGCAAGTAAAAATATATCAATATTGATAATTTAATAAAGACGTTTCAGCGATGTTTCACAACAGTACACCCCCCCAGTCATTCTGAGCAGGAATGGACATGGCATAGTGATAGACATCCCTAACGGCCACGATGTAGCATGCAAATAATGCATGACTGACATGTCATGCAGATTTGCTTGTGATATCATGAGTGGTGTACCTGCTTCCTCAAAGCAGTGCGATCTTGGAGTTGGTATATTTGCATTTATATACACGGGGGTGCAGGGGGGGCTGCCCCACCTGCAAAAAGCACAGGGAAAAAATTTATGGGGTACATGGATACATGGATGTCTTTGCCACAAACTCTTGAAGCCAGAGGTTGAAAAGATCAGATTCAAATTAGGTTACGTTTATTCCCTTTACCAATGACGTTTGAACAATGAGAAAAATCAAATATAACTTAAATAATAGTAGCCTGTTAAGCAATGACAACGTTTAAAAAAAATAAAACGGTGTAGAAAAAGATAAAAAGTACAAACTAATACACTATGAGCAGTCTCTCTTATCAAAGACAATTAAAGTAAAAGATTCTACTTTGGCAGCATGGCTAATTTCATTTGCAGGTGCTGAGATGTTCCCACTAAGTGAGGCTGGGAATGAAGAACAATGCAATGTCGGACTTGACAGTGAATCAGATAAGGAGAACCAGCAGCTTGGGCTGTGGCTATTTCACAAAACTATGTGCAAAGGGATGATTTGCTATTGTGTGTATTTTTCAGCTTTCTGTAACTTGGATTGATATTCTTTTGTTGGGTACTGGTTCTTGCATGCCGGTAATAACGAATGAATATTCATGATAACTCCCTTACCATCTTCATGTTTATTTATATCGGCAGCCTGCTGGGTGGGGTTTAGATGGGACTTGCTACTGCGCATTGAGGGGATACTGTTGTAAAAAAATGCTGATTTCTTCTTTAAAAAAAAAAAGACAAACACTCAAACCATGAGTCCTTAAGAGCAATCTGAGTGCCATGCTCAAAGGATCAAAGGAAATTACTAGGTTATTGGCCCTGAGGCCCTTATAAGCCTAGCTAAGAGTTTAGCCGATGTTTAGCCAAGCCAGCATCCGATGCTCCATTCCAGCAGGGACACAGGTGGAATCCCAGAGGTGTATTTTCTGTTTCCCACTCAGTTATCCAGGTTGTGCTTAAAAAGGAATAATGAAGTACTCTGCTTGACATGCAGAGGGAGTCTATTCCACAGATGGGGGAGTCTCTGGGACACAAATCTGTCCCGCCAACAAGTCCTATTGATATCACAGACCAGGTTGAGGTTGAACGTGCAGGTCACTCGAGTGGAGCTTGACTTGTGAATATGCAGCAGTCCCATCAAGGCGGGGTCTGAGATTGCTTTGTATTCCAGACAGAGGTCACCTCTGAGAAGTCTGTATAAAACTGAGTACAGGAACAGGGCTTTTAGCTTGTCAGTGCAGGATAGATGTTTGAGGACCTGGATTCTCCTGGTGAGGAACATTTGTGGTTTCTCCAGCTGCTGCAAGTGCTTTGCAAGGTACATGCCGAAAGGGGAGCTGTTCTCAATAATGGGCCTTATAAGGGAAGAATACAGGGATATTATGACTTCCTTGTCCCTCCATGAGATACCCTTACTTAAAAGGTAGGCCATGTAGAAAGCATTCCGTACAACGGAAGCAACATGGTGGTCAAAAGTCAGGTTGCTATCAACCTGGATGCCTATATCCCTCACAACTGACTGTGTGCTTATTAATGTGATAATTTGTGGGGATGTCACTCTCCCCAAAGGGGATGATGATGCATTTTTTTTATTCAGCTTGAGGCCATGTTTCTGGCACCAGTCATTTGTTTGGGTGAGGCCCTCTTGGAGGATGTCCACATCACTAGGGGAATTGATAACAGCACCCACCTTGCAATCATCTGCAAACTTGGTCACCTATCGCCCATTGGTTTTGGCCTGCGCCTCAAAAAAGCATGTCACAAAAGGAAATACTGCCAGCACAGCTATCTGGAATTTTGTAAATAATTCTATGTAATTTGTGAATATTGATATGATTTCTACAGAACTGCATGTTATGTACTGAGCTAAAATGTAACCACAGCATGCCCCGCTAGCTTAGAACAGAAATGTAAATAAACTATTGTGGCTGTGTAAATGTATATATTTTTAACAGTGGCAACTGGAACATAAAAAGTTTAACTTGGAAAAAATTCAGAGAAAATAAGATGAAATCAAATTGTTTTACAATTGTGTTATAAAAGTTATCTTTCAGTTTCAGTCAACAGGAGACAGGATGTCTACACTACGGAATTTTCTGTGTTTTATTGTTTTATGTCTTTCAACAGTTGCAAAGATCTGTATTTTCACAGACAGATGTTAAATGTGGGTAGTTTCTGACACTGGGGGTTTTAATTTGGGAAGTGAAAGTCAGGTGACAAAAAGTGATGTCATCCAAGCTAACCCAGCAGTAATACTTGACATTAATTTAAGAACTATCTCAGAGACAGACAGTGCATTTTGTATTTTGTCTTTGACTTGGATACATCCACTCATCACTACAGCTGTACTTGCCTTGCTGTAAGTTTGTTTTTAGGGAATAGTAACTCTTTTAGACTCAGATAGGAATATAGTAAAGTATCGCTTAGATGTTTTCTTTATTTACTTGAGACTGTCCTGCAATGTTGTTTTAAATATCTCCTGTGATTTTGAACTATGAAGTTATTGTGTTTGTTTTCTGAGTATTATCTTGTTCTTTTATTATTAAATATATTTAAACCTAACATTGTGGCTGATATTTGTGAGACATATTTAAGCTCTTAAGCGTACTTGCATATCTCTATGATGACACTGTGCAGGCCACTCCTAAATAGCCATGCTCTTGGTCAGACTACCATTCGGACTGGTAGTAACATTACACAGTAGGATCGGACACCCTTTGTTAAGGGCCTTAATGTAGCTGATAAGAGTGGCTGGTGGCAGCTGGAACTACCTTATAGTCTGGGCAGAAGAGGGCATAGCTAGTAAACCTGTGCCAGCTTTTCCCAGGTGTGTGTGCATGTATAAATCAAACCTCAAAGAGTGTGTGTGTGTGTGTGTGTGTGTGTGTGTGTGTGTGTGTGTGTGTGTGTGTGTGTGTGTGTGTGTATGTGTGTGTGTGTGTGTGTGTGTGTGTCAGCTACTTGGGCAGGAACACGAAGCACCGGTTGGACAGAGAGAGTGCTGGAGGTTTTGGCTTGGCCACTCAGCTGAGATCTCAACCCTATAGCTGTGCCAGTGGAGAGTCTTAATGGAGATCTGGAAAAAAGGGAGAAACCAGCCCCAGACTGATTGTGATCTCTGTGTGCTCTTAAGAGAAATTGCAATTTACATTGTGTGTACTTGTCATCCTCCCAGTGTGTACATCCCCCACTGTTGCCAGTGGTGAGGTTTGTGGCTCCTTAATTACTAGGCCAGTGCAGGGGCATCACAAAGCATAGCCCACATAACACAGGCCCAAGACTGATCCCTGGAGTATGCTGCTCGTTATGGGTCAACAACTTGAGGTGGCTTCTCCTATTTTGACGAAGTTGGTTCTACCAGTGAGCCAGTTTGCTACCCATCTTGTAACATATAAATTGATGCCTAGTTGAGAGAGTTTAACTATTATGCCTGAGTGGGGAAAATGTTGAAGGTTTTGGCCAGGTAAAGGTAGGCGGTGTGCACCATCTTCCCCTTGTCCATGGCTTTGGTGACTGTCTCAAAGAAGTCAACCAAATTTAGCAGACATGACCTCCCCTTGATGAAGCCAAACTGTGTGGGACTGAGTGTTTGGAGGTTGCCAATGTCCTTGTTAATGAGGTCCATGATAATTCATTCCATAGCCTTGTAGATCAGGCTAGTTAGGTTGATGGGTCTATAATTTCCCGGATCGGTGGACACTCCACCTTTGTGCAAAGGGATGACAGTGGCTGTCCACTCAGCTGGGATGAAGCCGGTACTCAGGCTTTGGTTGAATAGGGCACCTAATGGTGCTGCAAAAGTTCCTGCCTCAGTTCATGTAGGATGCAGCCTGCGATGTTATTGGGTACCATGGAGGCTGTATTTTTTTTTACTTTAAGAGGACAATGATGACCTGTTCCCTAGAGATAAGGGGAGGGGGGCAGGTATTGGGGATGTCCTGATTTACTGATGGGAGGGACAGTGGGGTAAAGTTTTCCCTGAATCTGTCAGCCAGTAAGTTGGTTACATCTACAGCATTTGTGTATGTGGTCTCCTTTGAGACTGTGGGCGTATGTGAAGAAAGCTTTATAACTGTCTCTAGTAGATGTGGCCAATTTGGACTCAAAGTTTGCTTTGGAGGATTTCACTAGTGCTCTTATTTGCTTGTTCAGGCTAAGGAGAGATGGCTTCCAATTGGGCACCTGCTCCTTCTTGGTCCTGGACAGCAATTTTTTTCTTTTGTTATAGAGTTTATTTATTGCAGCTGTCCACCAGACAGGTTTACTGTTCCTTGCGGAGTATGATTTGGGCCTGCCGGGTATTCCTTACTCCATGCATCTATATAAATGCTTGTGTAGTACCTTGGTGTAGATTTGGACACTGGTGCCAGTTCCTACAGAGGGGGAGGGGGCTGTGAAGCTGTTTATTCCATCCCTCAGGAGGCTGTAATCAGCTATGGAGAAGTTTTTTTCTGTTTAACCCTAGCAAGAGAGGGGTTGGGGGAGATGACAACTTCAAATGTGACCACTTTATGGTCAGATCTTATCATGGGGGATGACATTGTAGGGATGCTGCAGTAGTTACTCATGTTGGTTAATACCAAGTCCAAGATATTATCACCCCTTGTTGGGGTATCGACTAGCTGTTCCAAGGCTTTTGCACTGAAAAAAATCGAGGAATCTCTGGGCATTTGTGTTCTGGCATGAGTAGTTCTTCCAATCTATGTTTGGGTAGTTAAAGTTGTCCAGGATCAAGGTAAAGGGTTGAATCTTGATAGATTCGAAGAGGTCCAGATAGGCAGAGTGGGCATCTTAAGTCAAATTTGGGGTCCTGTAGCTAGCTATGATTTGAATAGGGGTCTTGTCAATGGTTAACTGCACCTGGAGTGTCTCATGTGTGTCATACAGACTGACCAGCCTGGAGTTATGTATGTCTTTAACATATATTGAAACTCCAATTCCTTTGGCTTTGCTACCCACATTGTGGGATCTGAATCTATAACAAGATGAGTAACCAGGTAAGGCTGGGTTGTTCTCTGCAGCTTTGAACCAGGTTTCTGTGACTGTGCAAATGTCAGCATCTTCCAGGGTTAAGAATGCTTGCAATGAGTGCAGTTTCATGTTTGGGCTCCTAGCGTTTAGCGGCATGACCTTTCATTTGTGTTTAGTTGAAATTTTTGAGTCAGCAGTTTTGGCTTCATCATTTTTCCTAAAGAAGGCACTATATGGAGGCAACAGCCTTTGCCAGAAGCCTGAAGCCCAAGTGAGACAGATGCAGGCCATCTCTGGCAAAGCATTGTGGCCTTCCAATCATATCTTCCCAGGCTGTCAGGTATTGGATCCCCATGGAATGACACCAGAAACTAAGCCACTTGTTAAAGTCAATCATTTTCTGTTTGTATTGAGGAATCATTCTGGGTGATGGTAGAATGTTGCTTAACGTTAAGGACATACTTGCCCTGGACACATATTCAGTGAGCTCAAGCATGTCTCTCTTCATATAGTCCACGGAGGTTATGTCTAAAGTCATTCATGCCAACAAGGATTATGACAGAGTCATAGCAGTACCTGTGATTGAGAGACTTGAGTGCGTGTGTGATATGGAGGATTCTGGCACTAGACAGACAAACAACCAACCATGACCTTCTCCTTATCCAGCCTGTTAAGAGTCACATTTGTGTGTCTCACAACAGTCTGTCCTAGGAATAGTATGTTGGGTTTATGGTTAAGCCTTAGTGGCACAGGTGTGTGGACTATGTGTGGTGTGAAGGGTTGTGGACTTTGAGTGTGTTTTTGCCTCAGAGGTCTCCTTTTTTTGGTTATGTTTTTGTTGAGAACATCTGCATACCTGGGCGTGTACTGTGTAAGTGTGGGTTGTGCCTGAGGTATAGTGTTTGTGTTGACAACCTTCTCAGTGCCAGATATACTGGCTTGTGAGGGAAAGAACATAAACTCTAGGTTCCTAATGTAATTGTATCTCTCACAAATTGTGCTCCTGGGTGGTAGTGGTACATGGTTGTTCGTGTACATGAGGCAGTTGCTACACTGTCTCAGGATGCCCATATCAACCAGAGTGACAGGAGAAACTATAGGAAACTGTCCATCCACATTTGTCATAATCTGAGGGAGAGAGACCAGGAAGCGATAAGAGGTAGACCTAAAGCCCAAGTACTTACACCAAAACGTAGAATAACACAATTTAAACAGGCTATAAACAAGTGGTAATAAATACAGCAGAAAAGATGCAATTAAAAACTTTAGAGAGCAAGCAGCACAAAAAGCAAGAGGAAGTAACAGAGTAGGAGGAGGAAGCACAAAAACAGCTGAATAAAGTTTTTTTTTTTTTTTTTTTTTTTTTTTAAGTAAAGTGGAAAGGGACAGAGGCGGAACAGAAGATAATTCAAGGTTAAGAAACCAAGGGGATTGGCCTTCCCAAATGATCTCTTTGTATTAAGTAGAATGAAAAGCCACCAAGTTTAAGCAGCCAACAATAGGGAAGGAGGGTAGGAAAAAACAAACTTCACACAGAGGTCAAGCAAATATATAAATGCAGACACAGATTAGTAATAATTCAGTCAATCCCTGAAAACAGTTAAATCAAGTACAGAAAATATACTTTCTCAGTTTAGGAAGCAATGGCAATCAGGCACAATGCAGTTTCTAGCAAGATAGGCACAAATTCACAGAAAGGTTAACTCTTTTATACTACAAGGTAAAATACCCTTCCAAACCCAAGCTTGAGGTAATCAGATAAACACTAAAGCTGTTTGGCTAGTAGTTCCACCCTAGAAAGAGTCTGCTTCAAACTCCCTGCTGCCCCAGATAGTGTAAAGGGCCCCTTGTGTGAAACCAGTTCGGCTGAGCTCAAGGAATGTGAAAAATGCCTTAGAGCAGTAATAGAAATTTCAGCCAGGATCAGGAAACAAACTTCACACAGAGGTCAAGAAAATGTATAAATACAGACACAGACAAGTAATAATTCCGTCAATCACTGAAAATAAATCAAGTGCAAAACATATACTTAGTAGTTTAGGAAGCAATTGCAGTGAGGCACAATGCCGTTTCTAGCAAGATAAGGACAAAATTTACAGAAAGGCAACTCTTTTACATTAGCAAAATAAAAGACCCTTCCAAACCCAAGCCCGAGGCAATCAGATAAACACTAAAGCTGTTTAGCTAGTAGTTTCACCCTAGAATGAGTCTGCTTCAAACTCCCTGCTACCCCAAAGAGTGTAAAAGACCCCCCCCCCCCCAATGTGAAACCAGTTGGCCTGAGCTCGACTGCTGTGACAAAGGCCTTAGAACAGTAACAACATTTCAGCAAAGATCAGGAAACAAACTTCACATAGAGATCAAGCAAACATATAAATGCAAACACTGATAAGCAATAATTAAGTCAATCATGGAAAACAGTTAAATCAAGTGCAAGAAAATATACTTATCAGTTTAGGAATCAATTGCAGTCAGACACAATGCAGCTTCTAGCAAGATAAGCACAAATTCACAGAAAGTTAACTCTTATACTAGCAAGATAAAAGATAAACCCAAGCCTGAGAATCACATAAACACAAAAGCTGTCTGGCTAGTAGTGCCACACTAGAATGAGTCATTTTCAAAATCCCTGCTGCCACAGTGTGTGTAAAGGACACCCTAATGTTAAACCAGTTGGCCTGAGTTTGAGTGCTGTGACAAATGCCTTAGAACTGTTAATAAAAAATTCAGCAAAGATCAGGAAACAAACTTCACACAGAGGTCAAGCAAAAATATAAATGCAGACACAGGTTAAGTAATCATTCAGTCAAACACTGAAAACAGTTAAATCATGTACAAAAGAATATACTTATCAGTTTAGGAAGTAATTTTAGCCAGGCATAATGCAACTTCTAGCAAGATAAGCACAAACTCTCAGAAAGGTAACTCTTTTATACTAGCAAGATAAAAGACCCTTCCAAACCCAAGCCTAAGGCAATCAGATAAACACAAATGATGTTTGGCTAGTAGTTCCACCCTAGAATGAGTCTGCTTCAAACTTCCTGCTGCCCCAGAGAGTGTAAAGGACCCCCCATGTGAAACCAGTTGGTCTGAGCTTGAGTGCTGTCACAAATGCCTTAGAACAGTAATAAAAATTTCAGCAAAGATCAGAAAACAAACTTCACACAGAAGTCAAGCAAATATATAAATGCAGACACACCTAAGTAATAATTAAGTCAATCACTGAAAATAGTTAAATCAAGTGGAAACAATATACTTATCAGATTAGGAAGCAATTGCAGTAAGGCATAATGCAGCTTCTGGCAAGATAAAGAATAGTTGTGTAAAATACTGCATAACCATAGATGTCCTTCTTTTCCATGTTGCGGTATTCCAGACTCTTGGGTTTCACTCTCTTGCTACCCGAATGTCCGGCCAGTATACAAAAGCTTCTAGTCACTGCTGGTTATGTGGGACATCTGACATTGGCTAAGGGGACGTGGGCCATAAAAGTGACATCTGCATGTACCAGACCTCAGAACTGAGCACCCCAGTCGGACCCCAGTCCCATGAAAACCGTGCAAGTTCAGTGCCATCCAACAAGGAACAGTTTAAGGGAAGAAGAGCGGAGGGAAGGAATAGTGCAACATGGAAGAGAAGACCATCTATGGTTATGGTAAGATTTTACACAACTATTCTATGTCCTTCTATTCTCATACTGCAGTATTCCAAACTCTTGGGTGAGTGCCAAAGCTCATTGGAAAGAAGAGGGTGGCGGCTTGGAACTATTTTCTATAAATCCATGCAGGATTGCCCTGGCAAATCCACCCCTGGATTTGGAAATGTGGTCCAATTTATAATGCTTGGTAAAGGTGTGGACAGAGGTAGATGTAGCTGCATGGTGGCAGTGTCCAATCCTTTAAAGAAAGCTCCGAATGAAGCCATAGCCCTAGTGGAATGTGCTTTCATTTTGGACCACAAAGATTTCCCATGGTATGCACAGCAGAAGGAAATTGCTCTGTCAATCCAGGCCGAAATTGTCTGTTTTGTCACTGCTTTTCCCAGGCCCCTGGGGTGAAAGGAGACAAACAATTGGTCTGATTTTCTGATAGATTTGGTATTGTCTAGGTAAAACATACGCTGTCTATGCACATCAAGGGAACATTAAGACTCTTTCACTGTCACTTTGACGATGGGGAAAAAAGGTGGGAAGGTGAATAGCTTGGTTTAAGGGTAGCTCATTGAGTACCTTGTGCATGAAGGAAGGGTTGGTCCTAAGGGTTACCCCTGTCTTTGAGGAAGATGAGGAAAGGGGGGATGGCCATGAGGGCCTGTACCTCTGAAACTCTTCTACCTGATGTCAAGGCTACTAGGAGTACTGTTTCCCATGTGCAGTGTTTTGGAGAGGCCTTAGAAGCTGGTTCAAAGGGGGCCACAGTGAGCTTCTCCAAAACATAACTCAGGTCCAAGGGTGTTGGGATGGGTTTCCTGGGGGGTCTGAGATGCAGCACTCCCTTTAGGAATAACTTTGCAGGCAATCAAGTAGCCAAAGGAGGATCCAGAGGCAAACGTTGAAATAGCAGCAAGGTTGGCCTTAACAAAGGAGTAAGTCAACCCTCTCTGCAGGGGTTCACACAGGTATGACAGTACCAAAGGGACATCACCCTGGAAAGGGTCCAACTGTCTTTGTAGACACCGTATGGAGAATCTTTTCCATTTAGACATATAAGATCTCCTAGTATTAGGTTTCATGGCCTGCTGTAGGACTGACAGCACGTACTCATTGTAGAAGTGTCTGTAAGGGATTAGAATTCTATCACCCACAGGGTAAGGTTCAGAGATTGCAGGTGGGGGTGGATTAGAGATCCCTTGTCCTGTGTGAGAAAGTCCACTCTGTGAGGTAACTTGTGGTGACTGCCCTTGGCTAAATGCAGGAGGATGTGGAACCAGTGCTGTATTGGCCAAAACGGAGTCACCAACAAGATTTCTGGTTTGTCCTGCTGGATTTTCAGTAGGACTTTCTGATGAAGTGGGAAGGGGGGAAAATGCATACAGAAACATCCCCTCCAAGAGACTGAGAAGGTGTCCATTGCCCTTGTCAGAGGACTGGGCAGTCTGTTGCAAAAGGATGGAAGTTGTCTACTCATAGGGGAGGGAAACAGATCTATCTAAGGTGTACCCCATTTGTGGTCTATGTCCCAGAACACATCCCTGCAGAGAATCCATTTGCGGAACTGACATGGACCTGCTTAATGTGTCTGCCTGACTATTCTGCTCTGAAGGGATATACACTGCCTGTAGTGTGACTCCCTGTTTTGTGGCAAGCTCCCACACTTGGAGAGCTAGTCTGCACTGCAAGTAGGATTTTGTTCTCCCTTGATTGTTTACATACCACAGAAATGTATTGTTGTCTGTGAACAATTTTAGTGGGCCCTTTTTCAATGTATGTTGGAAGGCCTTCAGGGTCAACAGAATTGCTCTCATCTCTCTGATAATGATATGTTCCTGTTTGATGGAGTCTGGCCAAGTGCACTGGACTCTTAGGGAACCCACGGCTGCTCCCCAGCCCAGATCCGAGGCATCCATGTACATCTCCTACACTGACAAGGGAGCCTGTAAGGGGAGTCCTGTGTTGCAGCTCACTTGATCCAACCACCATTGAATCTCTTTCTTGAGGCAAGGCAGGAAGGGGATTTTGCACTCTAGAAGATGACAGTGGTATGTCCAAATAGATCTTAGGTACCACTGTAGCTTTCTCATGTTGAACCTTTCCCATGGTAACATGGGAATGATCGATGCCATATGACCCAGGAATCTGAGGTACTGCCTGGCAGTCAAGTCTGTGGCTTGAAGGGCAGTGAGCAGGTACTGCCTTAAGCTTTCCACCTTTTGGGGTGGCAGAAATGCCCTCATGACTTCCATCCTTATCCTGCACCCCAAGAATATTTGGTCCTGTGAGGGGGTCAAGTTGGACTAGGAGTATCTTGAAGCCTACTGCTTGCAGGAGAGATATTACTTTTTGCAGGTGGCATTGTAGGGATTCTGTGCAGTCTGCCTGGATGAGAAGGTCTTCTATGTAAGGGAAAATATGAATCCCTTGGGTTGTGCAGAAAGGCCATCACTGGTGCCAAGCACTTGGTGAAGACCCTTGGTGCTACAGAGAGTTCAAAGGGCAAGACACAGAATTGAAAATGTGAGGAGGCCCCAGGGAAGAGCAGGTATTTCCTGTATTTGGGCCTCATGAGGATGTGCAGGTAGGCATCCTTGATGTCCAAGGTAGCCAAGAACCCCTGAGGGAAAATCAAGGGGAAGAGGGTCTGCAGAGTGAGCATTTGAAAGGTGGGCACTTGCAGGAAGAGATTGAGGTGAGAAAGATCGAGGATTGATCTCCAGGGGCCATCTTTTCTTGGGACTAGGAAGATTCTTGAGTAGAAACTCCTTTCCCTTTTCTGTCATAGGGACAGGTTGAATTGTTTCCTGGGCAATAAGGCTGTCTATAACCAGCTGAAATAATGGAAGCTGTTCTTTGGGGGGCTGTGAAATGCCCCTCAAGGAAGGGGTTATAATCCAAGTCATAAAATAATCCATCTGTATGATAAATAAGACCCACCTGTCTGTGGTGATGTTTCTCCAAGCAGGGAGACAGTCAGAGAGCCTTAGGGATAGGGGAATAGAGTCAAGAGGTTGTTTCAGGAATGGCAGGTAGTCACAGACTACCTGCTCTGTCTTGAAATTGAGGCTTCTGGGCTGGAGTTTGAGCAGGCCTGGAAGGAGTTGTTTGCTTCCTGGCAGTCTTTCTGCCCCTGGAAAGAAAAGGGGGAGCAGAGTGTTTCCTGACGAACTGTATCATCTGACACTGATACAGTGCCAGGGTCCACTGCAAGGCACTTAACAAGGAATTTAGCTCCCTCAGAGACCTTGTAGAATCTGTCAGGCCTACGTGGTGCAGGAGGCTGGGAGTCTGGATTAACTGATGCTGCATTAAAAGCATCCAGAAATGCTGGTATTACTGGGGGAATAGCTGAAGGGGCAGGGTAGTCCATCTGAAAAAGTTCATAGTATGTTTTCTGAACTTCTGTCATCTGAGAGGAGTCCCACTTGAAATGTTCCCCTCATCTCTGAAATGGCCTCACCAAAGGTGAGATCCTCACCTGGGGAATGTGTTTCTGCAGATTCCTCCTCAGGGGAGGCATAGCCAAGAGGGGTTGGCATTTGGGAGACATATGACAGGGAATCCTCTGTGGAAGAGTCACAGGATTTCTGAGCTTCAGCTTGGGAAGTATCTAAGGCCTGAGGCCTAGGGCTCATCACAGGAGGAGCCAGAGGGGAGGCTAAAGGTGTAGTAGGCCTCAGAGCCATGAAGCCATTGAAAAGGCTTTGAGAAAAAGACTGCCAATCTGGCTGGCTCTCTACTGGGGGAGAAACATGTTTTCTTTTCTCTTTCCTTTTAAGGGAAGGCCTAGTGGGCGTTGAAGCCAAGGCAGCACTGGATTCAGTAATTTGTGAAGTAGAGAAGGGATCTGTCTGGGCGACTGGTACAAGTCGAGGTTCCCCCTCGCCATTGGTAGCTAACGTCTGCCTTACCTCTGAGGATGTGCCTTCCGTTCTGGGTTCTGCAGCTTCCACAGCGGTACCCGCTGTACCCATATCGGCAGAGACCAATCGTTCCTCCAGGCTGATGTAAACCACAGAAGGGACGTCGGGTGGAGGAGGTGCAGCTATGGATTCAGGCCTAGCAACCTTGGCCTTTTTTTTTTGGGGTGGCTCAACAAGCTGACCGGATGGCCCCTCTATACCTAAAGCTAAGTTCTAAGGCACTGATTCTCAAAAAAAGAAGTTATGTACTCAACATAATGTTCCATGTTTGTTGTCCATCTCACCGTTCATTCTTACAATGATGGGTTCGGAGCAATTTCTCGGCCCTGACTCAGCCAAATACAGAGCTGAAACTCTCAAACCTGGCTCGTGGCAAGAAGGTATCCCACAATGCAGTGGTGCAATTCCCCAGATCTTGTTTGTTGCTACTAATGAATATGTACACTATATACATATATACATATATATATATACACACACACACACACACATAAGTATATACTAGACCTAGTAGAAGGAGAAACAAACTGAAACAAAGAACTCCTGAAGGTAATAAAAACATCCACCAGGTCCACAAGGAGTCTTTGGCTGGGGGAAGGAGGGAGGGTTCGTAAGAATAAATGGCGAGATGGACAACAAACATGGAATGCTATGGTGAGTACATAACTTCTTTATATTATACTGTCCTATCTCGCCTTTATTCTTACAATGATGGGACAGCGTCCCTAGCACCTTTTCCCTGGGTGGCTCACAGTAGTACACCTTTAAGCACCATGGAACCAAAGGAGGCCCTGCCCTGGAGGCCAAATCCACTTTGTAATGCATGATAAAAATATGTGGAGTGGACAAAGTAGCTGCTGCATAGATATTATCCATGGGAATTCTGGCTTGAAAGACAGATGACGTAGCCATTGCTCTAGTGGAATGAGCTTTCACTTTGAAAGGTAAATCTCTGTGATTTGAGGCATAAATGAATGTAATACAATTTGAAAGCCAATTGGAAAGAGTAGTTTTAGAAAATGAACTACCCTTTTTTGCATCAGAGAATGATACGAATAGTTGGTCAGATTTTCTAAAGTCTTTGGTTCTATACAAATAGAACCTGGGTTGTCTATGAACATCTAGTTGATGTAATTTGTATTCTACTTTGTTGCTATGATTAAGAAAGAACACTGGAAGCTCTATACACTGACTTATGTTGTTTGGAGAAGAGACTTTAGGTAGGAAAGAAGGATTAGTTCGCAAGGATACCCTATCCTTATGAAAAAATCAAATATGGCGGTTTAAAAGAAAGAGCTTGCAACTCTGATACTCTTCTAGCAGAAGTTACAGCCACTAGAAACAAGGTCTTCCAGGAAAGGAACTTGAGGTCTGAAGATGATGAGGGCTCAAGAGGGGAAAAGTGAGATGAGACAAAACAAAATTTAAATCCCAAGGAGAAAGGGGTTCCTTAAAGGGAGGTCTTAATAAGGAGGCACTTTTTAAGAAGGTTCTACACAGCCTGTGTGACATTACGTTGGAAATAGAATCACCAATGTGAAAATTTGATATGCAGCAAGTTGAACCTTGATGGTTGCTGCAGCTAAACCTTGCTAGAAGAGTTCCACCAAAAATTCCAAAATAGAATGGACAGGTGCAGAAAAAGGATCAATGTTCCTCTTTTCAGCCCAAAAGGAAAACCTTTTCCATTTGCTAGAGTACAGTTTTCTGGTGGAAGCTTTATGAGAGGACATTAAGATATGTTTGACTGCAGGAGTGAAATTGTGAAGCCTGACTAAATTGGGAAGTGGAGCAGCCAAGCTGTCAATTTTAGGGTGTGGAGAGAAGGATGAAGCTCCCCTGACATATGTGTCAGCAGATCTAGCACTGGGTCCAGAATCCAAGGCTTCTTCTGAAGATGAGGCCAAAGGAAGGGGAACCAAACTTGACAAGGCCAGTAAGGAGCAATGAGAATTATCCTGCTTCCTGAGTACTGCGCTTTCTGAATGACTCTGGGTATTACAGGAAACAGAGGAAAAGCATACAGAAGTCCCAAGGGCCAATCATGAGCAAGTGCGTCTCTCGGTGTCTCCCCCGGAGGGGGGATCACAGTAAAATAGTTGCTGCACTTGGCACTGATGGGGGTGGCAAAGAGATCACAGCAAGGCTCAACCCATCTTCGGAAAATAATTTCTGCAACATCCTGATTGAGAGACCACTCATGAGGCATTAAGACTGCTCTGCTCAGCTTGAGCGCCATCATGTTGGATTTCCCCGGAATGTGCGTTGCTATTAGAAAATTACAGCCCAGAGACTTACTACCCTTAAACCAACATATACTGAGGGTATTATCAACAGTGAAGTAAGAGAATGTGACAATAAAATTAGATTTGTTACTTCTTTTAATTCTAATACACACTTAATACAAAGAGTGATAGAAAAAAACTGGCTTATACTCATGGCATGTAATGAAGTGAGGAAAATATTAGATGTAAAACCATATTTTTCCTTTAGAAATATGAGAACAATTAAACAACAATTATGTTATAAGGACTTCTACACACCAAGAGTAAATAACAACACTAAGCCAGGAACATTCAAATGTTATAATTGTACATGTTGTGCAGATATTTATGAAGGATCTAGTCATCTTTTTAAACATCCCGTCACTAAGAGAACCTATAACTTTAATGTTAAAGCTACTTGTAATACAACTGCAGTAGTATATATGGCCACGTGCTCCAGGTGTCCATCATTCTATATAGGTAAAACTATAAGAAAATTAAAAAATAGAATAATTGAACACAAGTCCGAGGTCCATAGGGCAGTAAGAACTAATTCTCTATATAAGCACATAGAGGAATATGGAGCTGAGCACAGATTTGCGTTCCGAGTTATACATATAGTTGAAATAACAAAAAGAGGTGGGGACATAAATAATAAATTAGAGCTAAAGGAATATGAATGGATAACTAGATTACAGGCAGATAAAATTCCAGGGATAAATGATGTTATAACATTAAAACCTGTTTTAAAGTTTATACAGCAAACTAAATTAAAGTGAAAAAGTATGTTTTATTTCATTGAATGTAAATGTTATATGACTACTTGGCTACAAGTCATGTGATATAGACCCACACTATATATTCATTGTGTTTTAATCACTGAAATGTATGCACTGAAGAAGGGTTTTTACCTGAAAGCTTTGCCGTGTTTTTTATATAAACAGTTTATCTTCCAGCGTCTGTGTAAAAATTAAGACTGCTCTGCTCAGCTTGAGCGCCATCATGTTGGATTTCCCCGGAATGTGCGTTGCTATTAGAAAGTGCTGGGAAGAAACTGCCCATTGCCAAACTCTTAGGGCCTCTCGACAAAGGGGGTAAGATATAGTTCCCCCTTGCTTATGTACCAAACCACAGATATATTGTCTGACTGTATCGCAATTATCCCTAGAGGGAGAGTCGTGAAGTGCTTGCAATGCAAGGTGCACTGCTGTCATCTCTAGGACATTTATATGCAAGTGATCCTCATGTTCTTGCCATGTACCTTGGACTGTTTTTCCCAGACAATGCCCCCCAATATGGTGTCCGTGGTGACTGTAGCTATGGGTTGATGTGGATCAAATGGCCTCCCTATGGTCACATGAGTGGAGTGCATCCACCATCTTAAGTCTTTCTTGCATGATTCCATTAATCTGATCAGGTGAGTCATCGGAAGCTCTTGAAGTGACCACTGGGAGAACAACAGCCATTGAAGGATCCTCATGTGCATTCTGGCAAGAGGGACCAGTGTAATCATGGAAGCCATTGTTCGTAGTAATTTTCAAATTATCTTA
The DNA here is from genome assembly GCF_019279795.1 of Protopterus annectens. NCBI lineage: Eukaryota > Metazoa > Chordata > Ceratodontiformes > Protopteridae > Protopterus > Protopterus annectens. The sequence continues at coordinate 251,568,451 of NC_056736.1, read as the reverse complement.
GCTTTCACTTTTGTCTTGGGATGGAGGTGAAGTATCTGTTTCCTGAGAGCTATAACTCTTTTTGTTGGAAGACGTGCTACCATAGAGGAGGTGTCTAGATCTGCACCTACAAATGTAACATGCTGACAAGACAACAAGGCAGATTTTTGAAAATTGACTGTAATATCCAGCTGATTGCAAATGTCCAAAGTTAGATCCCTGGCTTGTTGGAGTAGATGCTTGGTGGTGGCAGACAGGAGACAGTCGCCTAGATAGGGAAACACTCAAAATCCTAGACACCTCAAGTGAGCCGTAACTAGTGCCATGCATTTGGGAGCACTCTGGGGGCTGTAGTGAGACCAAAGGATAGAGCTCGGAACTGGTAATGACTGGCTCCCAGCCGGAAGCATAAGTACCTTCTTCATGCCCTGTCCATTTTTATGTGGTAGTAAGCATCTTGAAGGTGTATCGAGCAAATCCAATCGTCTTTCCCTAAAAAGGGAAGTACAGACTGCAGTGTCAACATTCAGAACTTTGACGTCTTGACAGATTTGTTTAATTTGCTTAGGTCTAATATGGACCTCCAGTCCCCTGTTCTTTTTGGCACCAAAAAGAATCTTGAGTAATTTCCGAATCCTATTTGATCTGCGGGAACTACTTGGATGACTCTTTTGTGCAGCAACTTTTGAATCTCTATGATTGCTTGCTCCCTTAGATTGGGTGGAACATCTGGGATTGTTCTGGTCTGTGGAACAGGATTGTAAAATGGGATGGAGTAACCTCTGGATATTATTTTTAGTACCCATTTGTCTCCTGTGATACTTTGCCAGGCTTCTGGATACATGGATAAACGTCCCATAGATGCTATGGTGGTGGCAGCAGCTGTGGAGTAGAGCAGTCAGGCCTCCTTTTAGGAGTGCTGATAAGGGTGTCCGTGAAAGGAATCATGGTCACCCTGATTTTACAGGTCCCACTCTGCCTCTGGGGTGTCATCTATCATTATTGCCTCCCCCTCTCCCCTTGGGGAAAGAGTCACCCCATGCGTCTTGGAAAACTCTCTGGGATCTTTTGAACCACATTTTTCCACTCTTCTGGCCTTTAGGATAAAGTCTTGAAGGTACAGAAAAACACTCCAACAACAGAGAGAGTTTTCCCTTCCTGCTTGCGCCAGGTTAGTGTGTTTTTACTTTGGGTCTGAAGAGTGAGGAACCATCAAAAGTTGTATTAGTAAAAGTAGGCTTAAAGGGCTCCACAAAATTGCACAAGCGCATCCAGGAGTGTCTCCTAAGGGAAACTCCAGAATCTGCTGCTCTGCTCGCTCCATCTGCTGTGCAGGATATGAGCCTCAAGGAGGACTTGACAATGGAATTTAAGGTAGACAGCTGGGAGGAGATGACCTCATTCTCACCAGCAGCTAATGAACATTGCAGAGTATCTCCTAACTCTTTCAAGAGATCTCTTTGTAGCCTTGTAAAGTGGGATAGGTAGTTTAACGATTGCAGTGAGAATGTCACTGACGAAAAGACACGGTTCCCGTAACTGTACATCATTCGAGAGTCTTTATACGGAGGATGAACAGATGAGGAAGTCTCTGCAAGTTCCTTTTTGGTGGCTGCTGCCACCACCATAGCATTTACGGGCACCCCCTTGGTTAGAAATTCTTTTCCCGAAGGAGCTGACAAGAATTTATTTGGCCTCAGAGGGACTGGCTCCATAGTGTTAGGTGACTCCCACGCCTTTCGACTAACCAGATCCATTAGCTCATCAAAAAGAGGAGACACTCAGGAAGCTGAAGGTAGAGATCCAAAAGCCTTCAGGTACACTAACTCATCAGAAGGGGTGGTGGTCTGCCAGCTGCCTCTCTGCTTTAGGATCTCTAGAATATCTGCAAATGAGATATCATCAGAGGAAGACCGTGGAGACCCTTCTGACTCATCAAGGTCAGTGTCTGAAGTGGCGGACTCATCTGGGGAGTCTACGTGCTTCCTCTTGTAAGTTCTCTTCCGAGGTGGCTCCTCAGAAGGATATTCTGGGGAGGCCTCAGAAAAGAGGGGTTCGCCCATTGGGGGATCCTGAGGCTCTGGATCTCTGCTGTCCTGTGGAATGGGTGGTGCCGAGACAATAGCCAATGCCTTAGGGGGACAAGTACAAGTATCCTTCCGTGGTGCTGAATGGGAAGACAACGCACTCCTCATCAGCTCAAAGGCGGATCCCGCCAGCTCCGAAGACTCCCTCGGCCCCAAGTAGACAGAGGAAGGCACCGGAACCAATGAGATTGGGCCCGAGGCCGATGTGGGAGCCGAGCCAACCCAGGCCGATGCCCCGAGGGGTAGACTCGGCACCGAAGAAGATCGGGGCTGAGAATCCCCCACGGAGCTGACAGGGACAGCACAGAGAGAGTCGGATCAGATGTTGGCTCCGTGAACACCAAAGGGGGGTCCTGGAACCCACAGATCCACAGTAAGCAGTACCAAGCATTCTGGCTCTAAAAAACCAGCTAGGCTCGGAGGAGGAACAACAGCGGATATAATTGGTACAGTAGGCTCCAAGACCAAATGGGTGGGAGCCGAGAATAATTTAGTCATTGCTGGTGACTTCAGGAGTCTGCGCACCACCCGTTCCACGTCATTGTCCGATAAGCTCCTGGTGGACCTGCAAAATAGGGATGGACAGACAGACCTGTGCAGAATTGGAGATCTCAACTTCAGAGAATCCAGTGAGATATCCATGGACTGGCTCCAAGTAGAGGTATCTTGCGGCTCCGAGGACTTTGGAACCGAAGTACCAGGCTTGTCAACTAATATGACCTCCGACGGCTCTGAAGACTGTGGAGCCAAGGAGGTAATGATCTTGGAAATTTTTCATAGTTTGACTGGAGGCTCCGACTGAGCCAAAGTTGCAGATGAAAGTCTTTTTTGAGACTTTTCCTTTTTAGAGGAAGGAGAAGAAGACGAACTGTAAATAGCTTCCTCAAAAGTTGGCTTTAAGAGCCCTTTCAGAATCAATTTGTTTCTCCTTTCTTGGAGTACTCTTGCACTGAAAGAGTGACAAAAAGTACAGTCTTCTTGTAGGTGAATAGCACCAAGGCAATAAATGCATATAACATGTCCATCAGTGATGGACATTTTTTGTGAGCACTTCTGGCATTTTTTAAAGCCAGAAGGCTTATGTTCTCTCTCTTTTGGGTCTTTAGACATAATTAAGGTAAGACCGCAAAAGCATCAACAAGAAGAAAATATATCGCTACTGAACAGCTAAAGCTATACTAAACAGTAACTACAGGAAATACAAGGAAAAAGACAACCAGGGAGAAAAAAAAATAGGGCCTCTAACTTAAACGGTCCTATTTTCTAGGCAAGACAACAATTAACTACAAGCCCTCTAACTTAAATGGCAAATAGCTCTCTAACTTAAATGAGCTAGTGAAAACTTAAACAGAAACAACAACCACTACAAGGGATACCAGGCCTACAAGGCGACGGCAAAAGCCGTGCCAAAAGGGATAAACTATCACTATCTAACAGTAAAGCACTAAAAAAGCACAACAAAGTAAATATAATTAGAAGATAAGTTATCTATTAGCAAATATAACAGTTTAGTGGAAAAATAAGAGAAAATTTTGTCACAAATTAGCCACGGCCAAGATGAGCGCATCCAACCTTGTAAAGCGGCAAATGAGATCTGGGGAATTGCACCACTGCATTGTGGGATACCTTCTTGTCATGAGCCAGGTTTGAGACTTTCAGCTATGTATTCGGCCGAGTCGGAGCCGAGAATCGGCTCCGAACCCATCATTGTAAGAATGAAGGTGAGATAGGACAACATAACATTAAATGTTTAACCCGTGCAGATGGCTGCATAGAGTTTTTGGAATGAACACTTGGCAAATGGAGCAGGACTTATGGTTGTGGGTAGGCCCTAAACAAAAAAGGCAAAGCTCGTGGACATCTTTAAGGGGGATCTGACGACCGCACCTACACTTTCTGTTCCTGGATGACATTAACCTACACACGCATGCAGTGATCCAAAGAAACAAAATGCCCTGAACGGGGTACTTATCTTAGAATGTTTGATCCAATGGCCGGTATGGCAGGAACAGCTGATGTTCAAATGACGACAGAGAAGTTCTTAGGTCTGGTATGTGCAGACGTCACTTTTATGGCTCACATTCCCTTAGCCAACATCAGACATCCCACATACTAAGCAGTGACAAGAAGCTTTTGTATACTGGCTGGACACATTTGAGTAGCAAGACAGGAAAATCCAAGAGTTTGGAATATTGCAACACGAGAATAGAAGGACATGCACAAATTCACAGAAAGGTAACTCTTTTATACTAGCAAGATAAAAGACTCTTCCAAACCCAAACCTGAGGCAATCAAATGAACACAAAAGCTGTTTGGCTAGTAGTTCCACCCTAGAATGAGTCTGCTTCAAACTCCCTGCTGCTCCAGAGAGTGTAAAGGACCCTCATATGTGAAACCAGTTGCCCTGAGCTCGAGTGCTGTGACAAACGGCTTAGAATAGTAATAAAAATTTTAGCAAAGATCAGGAAACAAACTTCACACAAAGGTCAAGCAAACATACAAATGCAGACACAGACAAGTAATAATTCAGTCAATCAGTGAAAACAAAAGAATGAAATATCAAAAATGTGTCAAAGGATGGTGATGTACTCTCTAAAATGCACCAGTTTCACTTAAAGAAAGAAAAAATGTATAGTGCAAAAGAATAACCTTTCACACTTGAACAAACTCCTCCCAACTAGGCATCAACACTTATATCGTTAGATGGGTTGCTAACTGGCTCACTGATAGAACTCATATAGTAAAGACAGAAGAATCTACCTACAACAGCAGACCTGTAACCAATGGTGTTCCAGAGGGATCAGTCCTGGGAACTCTACTGTTTGGAATCTATTTCTCCAAAGTACAAGCAAAAACTAAAGGTCTGTGGCTGACAAAGTTTGCTGATGACTGCAACCTGGGAGTGGTCATAGAATGTCCAAATTATGTCAACATCCTACAACAGGGTCTTACACAAATGACTGGTGCCAAAGTTATGGCCTTAAACTCAATGCCAAAAATGTATTATCATTCCTTTCGATAAAAGCAATGTTCCTGCTAACTACCACATCAATAGTAACACCTTAGGTATGCACTCAGTGGTGAGAGACCTGGGCACAGAGGTTGACAGCAACCTTACCTTTGACCACCATGTTTCCATAGTGGTAAGAAGGGCATTCTATATTGCTCATCTAATAAGTAAGGGCATTGCCTCCAGAAAATAAAGAAGTTATAACCTCCCTGTACTCTTCCCTCATCAGGCCAATAACTGAGTACACCGCCTCTTTTGGTATCTACTTTTCCAAGCAGCTGCAGCAACTGGAGAAACCACAAAAGTTTCTCACAAGGAAAATTCAAGGTCTTCAGCATCTGTCCTATGGGGATCGTCCAAAATCACTGTCACTTTACTCTGTTTCATATAGACTACTCAGAGGTGATCTCTGCCTTGCATACAAGGTAATCTCTGACCCTGCTTTATTGGAAATGCTGTACACCCGTAAGTCAAATGGTACACAAGTTACTTGCTGCATATTCATAAGTCAAATGGTACATGGGTTACTTGCTATGAAGACCTTAACCTGGTATGTGACATTAATAAAACCTGCTGGAGGGACAGATTTATCTCCCAGAGGTTATCACATCTTTGGAACAGACTCTCACTTCTTGTCAGAGCACCTCACTGGCCCTCTTCAAACGCAATGTGGACAACTGGATGGGTGACCGTAAATTCATCCCGGGGGTTCCACCTGTGTCCCTCTTGGACAGGGACAATAGGTGCTGGTCATGGAAATACGGGTAAGACCTTGGCTATGCTTGTAAGGACCCTACAGCTATTATCCTAGTAACTTCCTATGATTCTATAAATTCAGCCAATAGACTGCAGACTTTACCAGCAGCAAGAAGAACTGTTAAACACATAAAGGAGAGCAATTTACATTTACTTATTTTAAGCAGGTAGGTGGACTTGATCAGGAGAGTTCCTTTCCCACCACAAGCTATACACACCCATGAAAAATAATTTAGAATGACTGCTTATGACAAATCCTTGAGGAGGGAGGACATAAGGATTTAAAGGAATGGCCACAAAAAAGTGAGCAAAAGGAAAGACATCCCACATGCTTTGTGAAAGTCCATCTGCACACGTTTAAGTGCAAAGCTAATCCTCACTAGATAAAGGTCCCCAACCATGAAAACCACTCTGCATACCTGAACTTACTAGAATCAATTACCACTCAGCCCAGCACCCTGCTCGTGGGCAATTTTAGCTACCCCTTGATAACCTGGGAAACATAAGCAACTAGTAACATGCAGGCTTAAGAGCTTCCTACGCTTTGTCAATGCAAATGCTCTGGAGCAGCTGGTCTGCACTCCCACTAGGGGATAAACTATCCCTGAGCTAGTACTCACAAACGCTAGGCAGTATTGCACCCCCTCCCATTGGTAAGATCAGATCATAAATCAGTCTCCTTTGAAATAAATGTAATGGTAGAACCCCCATCAAACCCTAAAACCCTAAAGAATTTTTCCAAGCAAATTACCTTCTATTAAGTGACAGCATAGGTAATTTTAAAGCTACTCCTAACCCTGAAAACACAGAGGCCTATGCAGAAGTATACACAGATGCCCTGTAAAACCATTTAAACAAATGCATGAAAATGGCAGTACCTGACTGAACTAAACCCAGGTCTAGCCTGAGAAACGAGTCACCCTGATGGACCCCTGGCAAAAACAGACTTTACAACAGAAGGAAAAAATTCCTGTCTAGAAGTAAGAGAGAGGGTGCACAACAGATTAAAAAAATCCCTTATTATTATTAAGAAAGTACAGTTGTG